>NW_022610266.1:125000-168212 GCF_000309985.2 Brassica rapa | reverse complement strand
GGACGTCTGTGGGTGTCTGCCAGCACACAGCACGTGTGTGGCTGTCCGTCAGCACACACAGACATCCGTGGCTGTCCGTGGTGTCCGTGTGTGTCCATGTGTGTCCTTCAGCACACACAGGATGTCCGAGGCTGTCCATCAGTACACATATCAGCACGCTGGTCCTTGAACTCAGCACGCTGACCCTTCCCGTGGACTGTTCGGGTGATTTTGGCCCACGTGGGCTTTCTTTTCAGTACACACAGGATGTCTGTGGGTGTCCGTCAGAACACACAGGACGTCCGCGTGTGTCCGTCAGCACACACAGGACGTCCGTGGCTCTCCATCAGTAGATATATCAGCACGTTTGTCCTTGGACTCAGCACGCTGACCCTTCCCGTGGACTGTTCGGGTGATTTTGGCCCACGTGGGCTGTCTGTTCAGTACACACAGGACGTCCGTGGGTGTCCGCCAGCACACACAGGATGTCCATGGCTGTCTATGCGTGTCCGTCAGCACATACAGGACGTTTGTGGCAGTCCATCAAAACATATCAGCACGCTGGTCCATGGACTCAGCATGCTGCCCCTTCCCGTGGACTGTTCGGGTGATTTTTGCCCACGTGGGCTGTCTGTTCAGTACACACAGGACGTCTGTGGGTGTCCGCCAGCACACACATGACGTCTGTGGCTGTCCGTCAGCACACACAGGACGTATGTGGCTGTCCGTGTGAGTCCATGTGTGTCCATGTGTGTCCGTCAGCACACACAGGATGTCAGTGGCTGTCCATCAGTACACATATCAGCACGTTGGTCCTTGTACTCAGCACGCTGACCCTTCCCGTGGACTGTTCGAGTGATTTTCGCCCCCGTGGGCTGTCTGTTCAGTACACACAGGGCGTCCGTGGGTGTCCGCCAGCACACACAGGATGGCCGTTGCTGTCCGTGTGTGTCCGTCAGCACACACATGACGTCTCTAGCTGTCCATCAGTACACATATCAGCACGCTGGTCCTTGGACTCAGCACGCTGGCCCTTCCCGTGGACTGTTTGGGTGATTTTTGCCCACGTGGGCTGTATGTTCAGTACATATGATACAGGCCGGAAGACAGACTGTACGGACGGACGGTCTGAGGTTCGAGAACTCGGACTGGACAGGACGGACGGACGGCTATGGGACGGCTAGACGGTCGCGATGGGTTGGGAGTTGGCCGGTATGGTTCCTGAAACAAAAGGATGCTATTTTTATGAGTTTCTTTATGAATCAAAATAAGGAACAGGAAGAAAACAATATGATCAATGAAGAACAGAAGCAAATATTTTATGGGTTTTTATAATGAATGGAAAAAGCTAGAACTATATGATGCAAGATAAAACAAAAACAAAAGAAGGATAGAAGTATGGGAGATGGATCCTTGTTGCTGGATGTGTATCTCTCTCAACAAGAACAGTGGATGGAGGTGGATAGCTATGGGATTTGGCTTGCTGGATGTGTATCACTCTCAAGGCAAATCGGTGGATGGAATGGAGGTGAAGAATCGCCACAAGCTTGGTGGTTTGAAGCTTGATAAGATTCGGCTGCTCTCTCTTGTTTCTCACAGAAAAAGACTTAGGGTTTTAGGTTTGCAAAGGCAAAATTATTTCATAAAAGACTTAGGCAAAAATCGCCAACTTCATGGAGTTATATAGGGTTTACCCCTTATGAGACTCAAAGATAAAAGGCCTTAAACAAGCTGGCCGAAAATGAGGCTGAAACATTAGCCCAAAGTCTTAACCAAATAAATTAAAATAAACCAGACATCTGGTTGTCGGTTTGAGAAGGCTTAGACCAAGGCTAATAGCATGCTTGCATGTTGCCTCATTAAAACCTTACCAAGAAAACCCAATGGGACAAAACCTGGTGAGGAAAAAGAGTACAACACATGCTACTCCCCTTGGTGGTCGGCTAGATCTCAGAACCGGAAAGAGTTGGAGTGGATGAAATGGAAACTGAGTCTGGACCAAGCTCGGATGTGGAGATGAGAAGTCCGGCTTGGTTGAGTCTGAACTGGATCGGGTCGGCCGCGTCCTGAACCTCCTTTGGGCCGGCTTGATCTTGAATCTTCAACTGGACCATCTTCTCAATCAGCAGCTGGTCCTGGTCAGTCTGTCCATCTTGATCAAGGATATGCTGGACAGCTTTGGTGAAACCTTCTCGCAAGGCCCTGGTTCCACTCCGGGTAGTCGGACCGCGCCTAACTATGGGAACCTCTACTTGGATGGCCTCATCATTCCCTCCCTCTTGAAGAGGTTCTGGCCTCAGAACACCATCATCTGCAAAGTCATCACTATCTGCATGGAAAGGAGACAAATCCGAGACATTGAAAGTATGTGAAATTTTAAATTCAGCAGGGAGGTCAAGGATATAGGCATTGTCGTTGATCTTCTTTAGGATGCGGAATGGTCCTGTCCCACGAGGAGAGAGCTTGGACTTCCGGGCTTCTGGAAACCTCTCGGGCCGCATGTGTAACCACACCAAGTCCCCGGGTTCGAACAGTACCTCCTTCCTCTTCTGGTCATACTTGGCCTTGACCTTAGCCGCCTTGGCTTCTATCCTCTCCTTGACCTTTAGGTGCATATTCTTAACAAACTCTGCCTTGGCGACTCCATCACGACTGCGGTACATGGAGCTGGGCAGTTCGGTGAAGTCTAAAGGAGTCTCTGGCTGAAACCCATAAACAATCTCAAAAGGTGACAGGTTAGTAGTAGAGTGCCTAGCATGGTTATAAGCAAACTCAACAAAAGGCAAACAAGACAACCAATTTCTTAAATTCTTACCGACCGTAGCTCTCAACAGTTGAGAAAGCGTACGGTTTACTACCTCAGTCTGGCCGTCGGTCTGGGGATGGCAAGTGGTCGAGAATAGTAGCTTGGTTCCGAACTTGCCCCATAGTGTCCTCCAGAAATGGCTGAGGAACTTGGCATCACGGTCAGACACAATGGTTCGAGGAACACCATGTAGTCGGACCACTTCTTTGAAGAATAGGTCGGCGGTCTGAGTGGCATCATTAGTGGTGTTACAGGCTATGAAATGGGCCATCTTGGAGAACCTGTCTACCACTACAAAAATGGAATCCTTGTGGTTTATCTTGGGTAAACCCAGCACAAAGTCCATAGAAATGTCTACCCAAGGGTGGTTAGGAATCGGTAATGGCATTTGTAAACCGTAAGGATGTGACCTGGACTTGGTTTTGAGGCAAGTAGTGCACTTGGCGCATATGCTCTCCACATCCCTCTTCATGTTTGGCCAAAAGAAATGTTCAGTTAGGACACTCAAGGTCTTGTCCCGACCAAAGTGTCCCATGAGGCCGCCACCATGGGCCTCCCGAACCAGCAGTTCCCTCATGGCTCCTTTGGGAATGCACAGCCTCTTTCCCTTGAACAGGAACCCCTCATGCTGGTAGTATGGCCCAAAAGCCCCCTTCTCAGTGTTCCTGAAAACTTCATTAAAATCAAGATCAGTGGCATAAGATTCTTTAATATGTTCGAAACCCATGATCTTGGCCTCCATGGTCACAATGAGAGTGTGTCTCCGGGACAGTGCATCGGCCACCACATTGTCCTTGCCCTTCTTGTACTTGATCACATAGGGAAAGGTCTCCACGAACTCGAGCCATCTGGCGTGCCTCTTCTTGAGTGTGGTCTGTCCCCTCAAGTGCTTAAGTGTCTCATGATCTGTATGAATAACAAATTCCTTAGACAAAAGGTAATGCTGCCAAGTTTCAAGGGACCTTACTAGAGCGTATAGCTCTTTGTCATAGGTTGGGTAGTTGAGGGCAGCTCCACTCAGTTTCTCACTAAAGAATGCCACTGGTCGGCCCCCTTGAGTGAGGACAGCTCCAATGCCTGTACCTGATGCATCACACTCAATCTCAAAAGTTTTATTAAAATCAGGGAGTGTAAGAACGGGTGCATGAGTTAAACTATATTTAAGCTTGTTGAAAGACTCCTCTTGGGCAGGGCCCCAAACAAAGGATACATTCTTCTTGATCACTGAGGTCATGGGTGCAGCAATGGTGCTGAAGTCCTTGACAAACCGCCTATAGAAGCTGGCTAGGCCATGGAAACTTCGGACTTGCCCAATAGTGGTCGGTGTGGGCCAGTCTTGGATGGCCTTGATCTTCTCCTCATCGACCTTCAAACCCTGTGAACTCACAACAAAGCCTAAAAATATTAACTGGTCAGTGCAAAATACACACTTCTTGAGATTGGCAAAGAGTCCTTCCTGCCTGAGAGCCTTCAAAACCTGTTCTACATGACTAATGTGATCGGATAAGCACTGACTATAGATCAATATGTCATCAAAATAGACAACCACAAATTTACCAATGTAAGGCCTTAGAACCTCGTTCATAAGCCTCATGAAGGTACTAGGGGCGTTGGTAAGACCAAAGGGCATCACCAGCCACTCATACAAGCCTTGCTTGGTCTTGAAAGCAGTCTTCCACTCGTCTCCCTCCTTCATCCGAACTTGGTGATAGCCACTCCTAAGATCAATCTTGGAAAACACGGTGGAACCACTCAGTTCATCTAACATATCATCAAGTCTAGGAATGGGGTACCGATATTTTATGGTGATGTTGTTGATGGCTCGGCAATCAACACACATACGCCATGTTCCATCCTTCTTAGGCACCAATAGGACGGGTACTGCACATGGGCTGAGACTCTCTCGAATGTATCCCTTGTCCATGAGGTCTTGGACCTGTCTCTCCAGCTCCTTAGCCTCCTCCGGATTGACTCGGTATGCGGCTCGGTTTGGAAGTGGGGCGCCTGGCACAAAGTCTATCTGATGTTCGATGCCTCGGAGGGGTGGTAAGCCGGCTGGTATCTCTTCAGGGAACACGTCCTTGTACTGGTCCATTAGTCCTTGCATCTCAGCTGGACAATCTGGTGCCTCAAAGCCTGCAAAACAACCTTCCTTGAAAACCATTAGTAGCACCTGTGTGTCTTGCTGCAATGATTTAATCAATTTACTAGAAGAGATGTAAAGGTTAGTTTTACTAAACAATCCAGACTGATCCATGGCCCTCTGCATCTCGTACACCTCTTGTGGACTGAGAGGAGCCAGGCTGTGCTTCTTGTTGTTGTGGGTAAAGCTGTAGATGTTAGTCCTCCCATGGTGAATAGTCTCCTTGTCAAACTGCCAAGGCCTCCCTAACAGTAGATGACCGGCTTGCATAGGAACCACATCACACTTCACCTGGTCCTGGTACTTACCAATACAAAAGGAAACAACAACTTGCTCCGAGATTTTAAGCTCCGTCTCATCATTGAGCCACTTGAGCTTGTATGGCCTGGGGTGTGGCAACTTTGCTAGTCCTAACTTTTCAACAAGGTACCTGCTGGCCACGTTAGTGCAAGAGCCACCATCAATAATTAGACTACATACCTTGCCTTCCACGCTACATCTAGTATGGAAGATGTTCTCTCGTTGGACGGTTTCTGGATCAAAGAGAGCACTGAGAGCTCGTCTGACCACCAGTAGCTCACCGGTTTCAGCATAGTCCACTATCTCGTCTCCTGAGTCAGCCATCTCTACATCGGCCTCGTCTTGGGACTCATACTCGCCGTCTGCCTTAAGGATCATGACACGCTTGTTCGGACAGTCCCTGGCGTAGTGCCCCTTCCCCTGACATTTGAAACAAGTAATATCACGAGTTCTTTGAGCTTGTGTTTGTCCCTTACCTGGTTCAGATGAACCTGGTTTGGACTGGTCGGTTTGGTTCTTCTTGAACCGGTTTTCCACTTCAATGGATTTGTTCTTCTCAGCCCCCTTGGATCCGGATGAAGCCCATGGCGTCTTGTTCCTGGCACTAGAGGCGTTCTTCCTTTTAATATGCTGCTCGGCCTGTATGGCATAGTGGAGGAGATCATTGAAGTTGACGTAGGTCTGCCTCTCCACCTTGCGAGCGATGCGGTCTTGAAGGCCTTCTAGGAACTGAGCCATCATAACCTCTTCGGTCTCACGCGTCCTGAGCTTGTTCTTGAGAGCCTCAAACTCCTCAAAGTACTCCTCTACGGACCTAGTACCCTGAGACAACTTGCGAAAACGCTTTAGTAAGTCCCGCTGATAGTATGAGGGAATATACCTTGCACGGAGCTTAGCTCGCATCTCATCCCATGTCTCGATCCCGTCAGCACACACAGGACGTCCGTGTGTGTCGGTCAGCACAAACAAGACGTCCTTGGCTGTCCGTGTGTGTACGTCAACACACATAGGATGTCCGTGGCTGTCCATCAGTACCCATATCAGCACGTTGGTCCTTGGACTCAGCACCCTGACCCTTCTCGTGGACTGTTCGGGTGATGTTGGCCCACGTGAGCTCTCTGTTCAGTACACACAAGACGTCCGTGGGTGTCCGCTAGCACACACAGAACGTCCGTGAATGTCTGTGATTGTCCATGTGTGTCCGTCTGTGTCTGTCAGCACACACAGGACGTCCGTGGCTGTCCATCAGTACACATATCAGCACGTAGGTCCTTCGACTTAGCACGCTGGCCCTTCCTGTGGACTGTTTGGGTGATTTTGGCCCACGTGGGCTGTCTGTTCAGTACACATAGGACGTCTGTGGGTGTCCGCCAGCACACACTGGACGTCTGTGGCTGTCCGTGTGTGTCCGTGTGTGTCCGTCAGCACACACAAGACGTCCAAGGCTGTCCACCAGTACACATATCAGCACGTTGTTCCCCGGACTCATGTAAGACCCGTTCCTGGTCTCTTGACCCAACTGGATACGAATGCTTACTTATTAATTTCTTTGCTCGTTTGATCCATTTTAAGTCTTTTATTTCTAAGTCATATTCGAATATGAGGTTCATAAACAAAGGAACAGATTGCACAGCAGAATAACAATGTATAAACTTTGTATTACTTAGAAACATGAGATTCAATACACAACTTCTTAACAGTCTCATAGACAATCACTAGTTCATCCCTAGTATCATCTAACCACACGTTACACAGCCTCTCACTGACCGAGCCTTCACGGCTCCTTGGCTTGACCAGAACCATCCTTAGTTACTGAAACCACAACCAGATAAGCATTAATCATAACCAAGAATAGAATGGATTGATTCTACAATGCTTGGCTTGGTTCCTAGAACTTAGATAAACCTCAGTCAACATAATCATAAAACATATGAACCTACCTACCGTATCCTAAGTCATTCAACCAACCACCGCTTGACTTAGAATCAGATAGATAGTCCAGAATAGATAAACAGAACACACGAACAGATCTGGATCGTCCCCAAAGACCAATCCGTCTAACCGGATAGAATCTAGGTGCGACCGGCCAATGGAGTCCGGCTCGATGGCCCAACGGACTCCCTTACCTGATCCGGCCTTAGGCCTGGATCCAATCGGCTGAGTAAGCCTCAAGCCTAATTCGAAAGGCTTAGCAACCGGTCAGACCTTGCGACTCCACCTTGGCTTAGACAAACCGTGACCTTGTCTTGACTAGACACCGTTTGGAACATGTACCCTTTGGCCATTCGTGCCTCTTGGACACTCGTGACTCTTGACAACTCGTTCCCTTTGGGTCATTCCCAACCGTTCGTCCTAACCGCCCAGTCTTGGTGCGATCGGATCATCCCACTAACCGACCCGTGTCTAGGCTAGCGGTTTGATTATGTTTGGCCAAAGCCTAGGGACGTGTCCCTTGGACTCAACCAACACAACCTTTCGTGTTTAACCAGAGAGAAGAGAAGAGAAACGAATTGAAACAGATAAGGAGAGCCGAATGGGACTTAGGAACCGAGCAGAGCCGCGGTGCGGTCGCATGGACCGTCCGTTCGGTCTGATGGAGCCACGGCCCATCACATACCTTGTGAACCACGTGTGGGTTCTCCATGCTCTTCTCCTTGTCTTGATCTCCCATTCTTGACCGGAGTTAGTTCTCAAACGATCAGAGTCGCCGGAACACAACACCACGGCCCATCACATACGGTTTTCTCTGAGTATTTTACTCTGGAATTGGATAATGAAATCGACCAGAGAGCCCCCATATTTATAGAAAACGAGGGGGTAAGTCTTGCCCCACGAACAGGCATGACTTGCTAGCGAATGGGCACCATCGGCCAAGGGTTGTCCCCTTTCGGCCACTTGCATCCCTTCGCCCTTTCTGATTGGGTTTGGGGTCGGCCACAAGCCCAACCCACGCCCCAAGCCTCCTGGACTTAGCCCACGGCCTTGTCCTAAGACCCAACAGCCCATGGCCTCATGGCCGGACCTCACAGCCCGCCACTGACCCGGACCCGGACCATCGGCCTAAAGCCCGGACAGTCCGTCTAGCTGAGATGAGCTGACTCTCAGCTGCCTCAGCTGAGTGAGCTAGTAGTCCAGCTAGTGGAGCTGACTTAGTAGGGACTGAGCTGGAGTGAACTGAACCTAGCTTCATTGAGCTGGCCGAGCTACTCGTCCACTTCGTCCAGTTACCGTCTTACTCGTCCTAGCTGTCTCTTAGCTTGTATAAGGTTAAGTCTAAGTTTCCTTATGTCCTTAACCTTCTTTCTCGACCATGGAACGCTTGCCTTGATGTCCTAAGACTGGCTTGCACGTTTCCTCGAACCATGGCCGTCCCAACAATCCTATTCAGGATTGGGGGCGTGACAAGTCTCCCCCCCTTGGGATGGATTCGTCCTCGAATCCGAATCGAATGCTTCCTCGGAAACAAACTGATCCAACCACTCTGGGTACTCTGCTTTCATTCTAGCTTCGGTTTCCCAAGTGATTATATCCTGACCATTACAGTCCCAGACGACCTTGACCATCTGGACCGTCTTCTTCCTTGTTGCTTTTTCCATCCTATCTATGATTCGAACTGGCCTCGTTTCCAAGGTTAGGTTCTTACCAAGATCGTCTGGAATGGCAGGAAGAGCGATGTCTTGGTCCGTCAAACATTTCCGAAGTTGGGAGACGTGGAACACATTATGAAATGCGTCCATCTTGGCCGGCAAGTCCAACTTGTAGGCCACCATCCCAACTCTTTCAATGACCTTGAACGGCCCCAAGTATCTCGGATCTAACTTCCGTCTTCCGGAAATCCGGACTCGTCCTTTGAAGGTAATCATTTTGAGATACACCAAGTCACCTACTTGGAACTCGAGATCTTTCCTTCTTCGATCTGCATAGTTCTTTTGGCGGTCTTGTGCCTGTCTCATCTTGTCCCTCAAGAACTTGATCTTTTCGGTTGTCTCTTCGACAATCTCCGGACCAATCATGCTGCGTTCCCCAACTTGGGTCCAGCATAAGGGTGTCCTGCATGGACGCCCATACAGAGCTTCGTATGGCGACATGCCAATACTACTATGGAAGCTATTGTTGTAAGCAAATTCTACCAGAGGTAGATGTTTCTCCCAGGAATCACCCCAGTCTAGAACACATGCTCGCAACATATCTTCCAATGTCTGGATCGTACGTTCAGACTGTCCATCCGTCTGTGGGTGATAGGCTGTACTCATGTTCACTCTTGTTCCTAAAGCCTTTTGGAAAGCCTTCCAGAAGTAAGATGTGAACCTTGAATCCCTATCTGAAACTATGCTTGCCGGCACACCATGTAGTCGGACGATCTCATCAATGTACTTACGTACAATCTGATCTACCCCATCCGACTTTTTGATAGCCAGGAAGTGTGCTGATTTGGTTAGGCGATCAACCACAACCCAAACCGCATCTTTCTTATTCCTCGTGGTAGGGAACCCAGTCACAAAGTCCATTGTGATGTGATCCCATTTCCATTCGGAATAGGCAAGCTTTGCAATAACCCACTAGGCACTTGATGTTCTGCTTTGATGAGTTGGCAAGTGGAACACTTGGCCACCCATTCCGCGACATCTGCCTTCATACGGATCCAATGATAGAACTTCTTAAGGTTCTGGTACATCTTGGTCGCACCAGGATGAACCGAGAATCTGGACTTATGAGCCTCCCTCATAATCTCTTCCTTTAGACTTCTATCATTAGGAACACTGATCCGACCGTTTACTAGGATGGTACCATCCTTTGCAGTTTGGTACTCCGTCCTATCATTCTGAGCAACCTTGTTTAGGTTCTCGTCCTGACCTTGAGCCAACCGAATTCGGGTAAGCAGGTCGGCCTGATTGACCGCCTCTAATCCGAGTGGTTCAGACTCTTTGGTCGATGCGTTCAACCGTAGGGCACGAACCGTACCGTCCAGGTCGTCCGCTTCTCGTTCGGCTGATACGTCGGCCCTTCTCCGGCTCAAGGCATCTGCGACCAGATTAGCCTTTCCCGGATGATAGGTGATATCCAGATCGTAATCAGCTACAAACTCCATCCACCTTCTCTGCCTTAAGTTTAACTCAGGCTGGGTGAATATATACTTAAGACTCTTATGGTCCGTAAGTATCTGAACCTTGGCACCATACAAGTATGATCGCCAAATCTTTAAGGCGAACACTACCGCAGCCATTTCAAGGTCATGGGTGGGGTAGTTTCCCTCATGTTTTCTCAACTGCCTTGACGCATAGGCGATGACCTTCCCATGCTGGGTTAATACGCAACCTAGTCCTGTTATGGACGCGTCCGTATAAACCACATAGGGTTGGTCGGCCTCTGGAAGAACCAGAATGGGTGCGCTAGTCAGCATGTCCTTAAGCGCGGAAAAACATTTCCCACACTCCTCAGACCATGTGAACTTAACGTCCTTCCCGGTCAACCGTGTCATAGGCTGAGCCAAGCTTGCGAATCCTTTCACAAACTTTCTATAATAACCTGCCAGCCCTAGGAAGCTTCTGACTTCCGTGGCACTGCGTGGTCGAGGCCAATCCTTGATTGCCCTGATCTTCTCTGGATCCACCGAGACGCCCTCACCGGACACAATGTGGCCGAGAAACCCAATGCTCTTCTGCCAAAAACTGCATTTACTGAGTTTTGCATAGAGCTTGTGTTCCCGTAATCGTTCCAGCACGGCTCTCAGGTGTTTCCGATGAGATTCCTCATCCTTGGAGTAAATCAGGATATCATCAATGAAGATGATCACTGATTCGTCCAGGAAGTCTCGGAACACGCTGTTCATCATTTTCATGAATGCAGCAGGCGCATTGGTCAGACCGAATGGCATAACCACAAACTCGTAGTGGCCGTACCTGGTCCGGAATGCTGTCTTTCTAATATCATTTGGCTCTATAGGGATCTGATGATACCCTGAGGCCAAATCAATCTTAGAAAACCACTTGGCTCCTTTGAGTTGATCCAACAACTCATCTATTCTGGGCAACGGGTACTTGTTCTTCACAGTAACCCTGTTCAACCCTCGATAGTCAATACACAGACGCATGCTACCATCCTTCTTTTTCACAAAGAGGACTGGTGCACCCCAAGGAGAGCTACTTGGACGTATGAACCCCTTGTCCAGCAATTCTTCTAATTGCTTCTTTAGCTCGGCCATCTCGGCCGGAGCCATTCGGTACGGACTCTTGGACAGCGGAGCTGTCCCTGGTTCTAGTTCAATCGTAAATGGATCCGACCTATCAGGGGGGACACCCTGTAGTGAACGGAACACATCTGGGAACTCAGACACCAACGGGTCCTCAGTTAGATCTTTCTGATCATCAGACCTGCCGTGCTCCATAGTGGTAATTGTGGTCAAATATGCTTCACAACCCCGTCTAAGCATCCGTTCTGCTCGGATTGCTGACACCACTACTCTATCCAGAGCCGGACTCATATTCAGACTTTGGTACTGGATCGGGTGAGGTCCAGTCTCCAACCGTACACATCCTCTGTGGCAGTCGAGAGTGGCCCGATACTTTCCCAACCAATCCATGCCTAGGATCACATCGTGATTCTGTAGGCGCAACACAATCAGATCTACAGGCAGATTTTTCTCCTGGATCATTACCGGGATATTAGTCATGAGCCCTAATGAGTGCATGATTTGCCCACCGGCCGCCCTCACTAGTCTCGAATTATCCCCAGAACAGAGGCAGAACAGACCCTTTCCGACCAGTTCCGGACTCACAAAACTATGTGTAGCCCCTGTGTCGAAAAGTACGTGGGTTTCAACACCACCAATCATGAGGGTCCCTATAAGAGACCCACATCAGAATCCCCTAGCCACTCTAGGTTCCAGACCAAGCATTCTATTGAATGTAAACAGATAAATTCAGAAATTACCAGAGATCGAATCAAACGATCCAGAAGCGCCGTCGTCTCGGGACAGCTCATACACCCTTGGTGTTGTGGTCGGCCTGCTCTGGGTCGACTTTCCCGTGTCTCCACGACCCTTCCCTTGTCCTCCTTGCCGCTTAGGACATTCACTTTGGAAGTGTCCGCTTTGGCCGCAATGGAAACAAGTCCGAGAGCCGCTGCCACTGGATTGGCCCTGAGTCCGGCTTGGTCGAGTGCAATCTCGGATGGAATGATCCAAGCTGCCACATCTCACACAAGCTCCCATGGCTTTCCAGCATTCACCTGGATGGTTCTTACCACACTTGGGACATTCAGGTCGTCCACTAGAGGCCTTGCCTCCGTCAACCTGGTCCCACTTCCTCTTTCGGTCGTTAGTCTTACCCGTCGGGACAGACTGCGACTTTGTCTTAAGCTTGGCTTCCTCGGCCAAGTTAGACTCCAAAAGAGCTACACGTTCAACCAGCTCTCCGACGGTGCTGAAGGTGCGGATCGAACAGTGGGTTCTCAGCTCCGGCCTTAAGCCTCGAATGAACCGACGAACCTGGACTGTCTCGTCCTCAAGTTCCCTTCCAACAAAACGTCGGAGCCGGTTGAACTCCTCTTCGTACTCACGTACGGCCCTGCGGCCTTGGGTAAGGTCTAGGAATCTACCTTCCAGACGGTCCCAAGCCTCTGCAGGAAAGTATTTGCGGTTGAATTCATCTTCAAAATCCGCAAAACTCTGGAGACTTCCATTGGTGCGCTTGTTCACAGCCAGCCACCAATTATGCGCGTCCCCTTCCAGGAAGTGAACCGCAATGTCTCTCTTGTAATCCTCGGGACAACGAGTTGAGCTGAAGTTTCGGACTAGCCTACTCCTCCACTCGTCTGCCTCAATAGGATCGGTGCTTCCTGAGAAATGCTTCGTCCCTAGACGGGAGATGTGCTGAAGCAAACTCAGATAGTCCACCTTTTTCCCGGTCCTTTCTGGTGGATCAATCTCGATCACCTCGACCGTTTCCACAACTGGACCATTGGTGTTGGGGCGGTCGTAGCCACAGGCGTAGCTTGGCCAACCGAGGAGTTCACTAATGGCGTGAACAGTTGGGCCATAGCCGCCACCTGAGTCCCCATTACCTTCATGGCCTCTAACAAGTCCTCTTTGGACAGTGTTGCGGTTACATTGGCCGTACCATCGGCCACTTTCTCACGCTGGCCACCATCACGGTTAGCGTTCGAGGATTCCACTTCCTCATCACTCTCCTGATGTTCCTGACCATCCCTGTTGCGTCCCCGTAAGGTTAGCCTGATCAGTTGGCAACACATTTCAGCGTTAGCCGCGGCCGGATCGGTTTGCAAACCGGACAGATTAGTTCCATCCACGGCCACTTGGCTAGACTGACCGGCCATTCTCTTACTTCTTCGGGACTTTCCCGATTTGCTTTTTCCAGCCTAAGGATTCAGACAATGTTAGTACAAAACACACTAACATAAACAGAACAAAACAATCCCTAGACTAAGCAATCAAACCTCACCGTGAGACCTAATCAGCTGGCTGCGTGTGTGTGTGGACTACATAACCCAACTATCCTAGAATCAAGCATGCTCTGATACCAACTTGTAAGACCCGTTCCTGGTCTCTTGACCCAACTGGATACGAATGCTTACTTATTAATTTCTTTGCTTGTTTGATCATTTTAAGTCTTTTATTTGCTAAGTCATATTCGAATATGAGGTTCATAAACAAAGGAACAGATTGCACAGCGGAATAACAATGTATAAACTTTGTATTACTTAGAAACATGAGATTCAATACACAACTTCTTAACAGTCTCATAGACAATCACTAGTTCATCCCTAGTATCATCTAACCACACGTTACACAGCTCTCACTGACCGAGCCTTCACGGCTCCTTGGCTTGACCAGAACCATCCTTAGTTCCTGAAACCACAACCAGATAAGCATTAATCATAACCGAGAATAGAACGGATTGATTCTACAACTGCCTGGCTTGGTTCCTAAAACTTAGATAAACCTCAGTCAACATAATCATAAAACGTATGAACCTACCTATCGTACCTAAGTCATTCAACCAACCACCCCTTGACTTTAGAATCAGATAGATAGTCCAGAATAGACAACGCAGAACACACGAACAGATCCGGATCGTCCCCAAAGACCAATCCGTCTAACCGGATAGAATCTAGGTGCGACGGCCAATGGAGTCCGGCTCGATGGCCCAACGGACTCCCTTACCTGATCCGGCCTTAGGCCTGGATCCCATCGGCCGAGTTAAGCCTCAAGCCTAATCGGAAGGCTTAGCAACCGGTCAAACCTTGCGACTCCACCTTGGCTTAGACAAACCGTGACCTTGTCTTGACTAGACAAGCCATAGGCTGATCCATAAGGATCGGTCCTAACCGTCCCGAAAGACACCGTTTAGAACATGTACCCTTTGGCCATTCGGCCTCTTGGACACTCGTGACTCTTGACAACGCGTGCCCTTGGGTCATTCCCAACCGTTCGTCCTAACCGCCCAGTCTTGGTGCGATCGGATCATCCCTCTAACCGACCCGTGTCTAGGCTAGCGGTTTGGTTATGTTCGCCAAAGCCTAGGAACGTGTCCCTTGGACTCAACCAACACAACCTTTCGTGTTTAACCAGAGAGAAGAGAAGAAAACGAATTGAAACAGATAAGGAGAGCCAGATGGGATCTTAGGAACCGCGCAGAGCCGCGGTGCGGTCGCATGGACAGTCCGTTTGGTCTGATGGAGCCACGGCCCTCATCACATACCTGTTAACTTGTGAACCAGTCTGGGTTCTCCATGATCTTCTCCTTGTCTTGATCTCCCATTCTTGACCGGAGTTAGTTCTCAAACGATCAGAGTCGCCGGAACACAAACACCACCACAATCGGCCTTTCTCTTGGCCGGAACTCTCTCTTTCAATCTTTCTTTCTCTCTACGGTTTTCTCTGAGTATTTTTACTCTGGAATTGGATAATGAAATCGACCAGAGAGCCCCCATATTTATAGAAAACGAGGGGGTAAGTCTTGCCCCACGAACAGGCATGACTTGCTAGCGAATGGGCACATCGGCCAAGGGTTGTCCCCTTTCGGCCACTTGCATCTTCGCCCTTTCTGATTGGGTTTGGGGTCGGCACCACAGCCCAGCCCACGCCCCCAAGCCTCCTGGACTTAGCCCACGGCCTTGTCCTAAGACCCAACAGCCCATGGCCCATGGCCGGACCTCACAGCCCGCCACTGACCCGGACCCGGACCATCGGCCTAAAGCCCGGACAGTCCGTCTAGCTGAGATTAGCTGACTCTCAGCTGCCTCACTCTGAGTGAGCTAGTAGTCAGCTAGTGGAGCTGACTTTGTAGGGACTGAGCTGGAGTGAACTGAACCTAGCTTCCTTGAGCTGGCCGAGCTACTCGTCCACTTCGTCCAGCAACCCGTCTTACTCGTCCTAGCTGTCTCTTAGCTTGTAAAGGTTAAGTCTAAGTTTCCTTATGTCCTTAACCTTCTTTCTCGACCATGGAACGCTTTCCTTGATGTCCTAAGACTGGCTTGCACGTTTCCTCGAACCATGGCCGTCCCAACAATCCTACTCAGGATTGGGGGCGTGACACACAGGACGTCCATGGCTGTCCATGTGTGTCCGTGTATGCCGTCAGCACACACAGGACGTACGTGGCTGTCTATCAGTACACATATCAGCACGCTGGTCCTTGGACTCAGCACGTGCCCTTCCCGTGGACTGTTCGGGTGATTTTGGCCCACGTGGGCTGTCTGTTCAGTACACACAGGACGTCTGTGGTGTCAGTCAGCACACACATGACGTCCGTGTCTGTCCGTGTGGTCCGTGTGTGTCCGTCAGCACACTCAGGACATCCGTGGCTGTCTATCAGTACATATCAGCACGCTGGTCCGTGGACTCAGCACGCTGCTCTTCCCGTGGACTGTTCAGGTGATTTTGGTCCACGTGGGCTGTCTGTTCAGTACATACAGGACGTCTGTGGGTTTCCGCCAGCACACTAAGGACGTTTGTGGCTGTCCGTCAGCACACACAGGACGTCCGTGGCTATCCGTGTGTGTCCGTCAGCACACACAGGACGTCCGGTGGCTATCCATCAGTACACATATCAGCACGCTGGTCCTTGGACTCAGCACGCTGGCCCTCCCGTGGACTGTTTGGGTGATTTTGGCCCACGTGGGCTATCTGTTCGCAGTAGTCACAGGACGTCCGTGGAAGTCCGTCAGCACACACAGGACGTCCGTGTGTGTCCGTCAGCACACACAGGACGTCCGTGGCTGTCAATGTGTGTTCGTGTGTGTCCGTCAGCACACAGAGGACGTCCGTGGCTGTCCGTCAGTACACATATCAGCACGTCCTTGGACTCAGCAAGCTGACCCTTCCCGTGGACTGTTTGGGTGATTTTAGCCCACGTGGGCTGTCTGTTCAGTACACACAGGACATTCGTGGGTGTCCGCCAGCACACACAGGACGTCCGTGGCTGTATGTGGCTGTTCGTCAGCACACACAGGACGTCCATGGCTGTCCGTGAGTGTCCGTGTATGTCCGTCAGCACACACAGGACATACGTGGCTGTCCATCAGTACACATATCAGCACGTTGGTCCTTGGACTCAGCACGCTGGCCCTTCCCGTGGACTGTTTGGGTGATTTTGGCCCACGTGGGCTGGCTGTTCAGTACACACAGGATGTACGTGGGTGTCCGCCAGCACACATAGGACCTCCGTGGCTGTCCGTCACACACACAGGACATCCGTTGTAATAACCCTCACGAGGCAGTTAATTTATGGTCGAGAAAAACTCCGCTCGACCAGTTTGGAGTTGGTCGATCAGATTTAAAAATAAAGTCGACCCGGTGAATTAATACCTCGACGGGACTGTCTTGTGGTTGAAAGGCCTCTCATTGATAGTTCTGATAGAGTGTTAATAATGTTGGTCGAATTTTATTTAAGCTAGGCAAGCTTAGTTGAAAGCAAGACGAGATTTGAAGGATGAGAAATTTTAGTCGAAACTGTCCGAAATTGTCGTTAAGTTTCTTAACTAAATTCCGACCAGTCTAATATCTTCACCAGCTATTCTTCTTGCTTTCTCAGTAAATCAGTCACATAAGCTGCACCTACCTGCTTGCTTGCTTCACTAAAGTCACATGAAAGTCAAAAGCTGGTTGCTTGTTAATAAAAACAAAATAATACTTCTTCAAAGGAGGGAAAGGACAGCAACTTGCTTTGGTTTAAGTAAACCCTCACCTGAAGCAACTTCTTATGTTATAAAACACCATCTTCTCTCCTCTGGACGTTCATAACCTGCAAGAAAAACCAGAGAAAAATTCAGAGAGAAAGAGAGAAAGAAGAGAGAAAAATTTGTGAGAAAAACTAGTTGAAAAATTCAGAGAAGAGAATTGAGCATGGACAAACCTTTCTCACCGTCCTGTGACTTTATCCAGTGTGTTCTGGTGTGGTTAAGAGCTGAAGGTTGGTTTCCAAGAGTTTAGAATTACCCATATTCTCCAGCCTTTGATTTTGATCGGTAAGATGGTTGTGGATCCAGTGTGTTCTGGTGTGGTTAAGAGCTGAAGGTTTGGTGTCCAAGAGTTTGTTTGATCTCGGATGGAATGATCCAAGCTGCCACATCTCACACAAGCTCCCATGGCTTTCCAGCATTCACCTGGATGGTTCTTACCACACTTGGGACATTCAGGTCGTCCACTAGAGGCCTTGCCTCCGTCAACCTGGTCCCACTTCCTCTTTCGGTCGTTAGTCTTACCCGTCGGGACAGCCTGCGACTTTGTCTTAAGCTTGGCTTCCTCGGCCAAATTAGACTCCAAAAGAGCTACACGTTCAACCAGCTCTCCGACGGTGCTGAAGGTGCGGATCGAACAGTGAGTTCTCAGCTCCGGCCTTAAGCCTCGATAGAACCGACGAACCTGGACTGTCTCGTCCTCAAGTTCCCTTCCAACAAAACGTCGGAGCAGGTTGAACTCCTCTTCGTACTCACGTACGGCCCTGCGGCCTTGGGTAAGGTCTAGGAATCTACCTTCCAGACGGTCCCAAGCCTCTGCAGGAAAGTATTTGCGGTTGAATTCATCTTCAAAATCCGCAAAACTCTGGAGACTTCCATTGGTGCGCTTGTTCACAGCCAGCCACCAATTATGCGCGTCCCCTTCCAGGAAGTGAACCGAAATGTCTCTCTTGTAATCCTCAGGACAACGAGTTGAGCTGAAGTTTCGGACTAGCCTACTCCTCCACTCGTCTGCCTCAATAGGATCGGTGCTTCCTGAGAAATGCTTCGTCCCTAGACGGGAGATGTGCTGAAGCAAACTCAGATAGTCCACCTTTTTCCCGGTCCTTTCTGGTGGATCAATCTCGATCACCTAGACCATTTCCACAACTGGACCATTGGTGTTGGGGACGGTCGTAGCCACAGGCGTAGCTTGGCCAACTAAGGAGTTCACTAAATGGCGTGAACAGTTGGGCCATAGCAGCCACCTGAGTCCCCATTACCTTCATGGCCTCTAACAAGTCCTCTTTGGACAGTGTTGCGGTTACATTGGCCGTACCATCGGCCACTTTCTCACGCTGGCCACCATCACGGTTAGCGTTCGAGGATTCCACTTCTTCATCACTCTCCTGATGTTCCTGACCATCCTGTTGCGTCCCTGTAGGATTAGCCTGATCAGTTGGCAACACATTTTCAGCGTTAGCCGCGGCCGGATCGGTTTGCAAACCGGACAGATTAGCTCCGTCCACGGCCACTTGACTAGACTGACCGGCCATTCTCTTACTTCTTCGGGACTTTCCCGATTTTCTTTTTCCAGCCTAAGGATTCAGACAATGTTAGTACAAAACACACTAACATAAACAGAACAAAACAATCCCTAGACTAAGCAATCAAGCCTCACCGTGAGACCTAATCAGCTGGCTGCGTGTGTGTGTGGACTACATAACCCAACTATCCTAGAATCAAGCATGCTCTGATACCAACTTGTAAGACCCGTTCCTGGTCTCTTGACCCAACTGGATACGAATGCTTACTTATTAATTTCTTTGCTCGTTTGATCCATTTTAAGTCTTTTATTTGCTAAGTCATATTCGAATATGAGGTTCATAAACAAAGGAACAGATTGCACAGCGGAATAACAATGTATAAACTTTGTATTACTTAGAAACATGAGATTCAATACACAACTTCTTAACAGTCTCATAGACAATCACTAGTTCATCCCTAGTATCATCTAACCACACGTTACACAGCCTCTCACTGACCGAGCCTTCACGGCTCCTTGGCTTGACCAGAACCATCCTTAGTTCCTGAAACCACAACCAGATAAGCATTAATCATAACCGAGAATAGAACGGATTGATTCTACAATGCCTGGCTTGGTTCCTAAAACTTAGATAAACCTCAGTCAACATAATCATAAAACGTATGAACCTACCTATCGTATCCTAAGTCATTCAACCAACCACCCCTTGACTTTAGAATCAGATAGATAGTCCAGAATAGACAACAGAACACACGAACAGATCCGGATCGTCCCCAAAGACCAATCCGTCTAACCGGATAGAATCTAGGTGCGACCGGCCAATGGAGTCCGGCTCGATGGCCCAACGGACTCCCTTACCTGATCCGGCCTTAGGCCTGGATCCCATCGGCCGAGTAAGCCTCAAGCCTAATCCGGAAGGCTTAGCAACCGGTCAAACCTTGCGACTCCACCTTGGCTTAGACAAACCGTGACCTTGTCTTGACTAGACAAGCCATAGGCTGATCCATAAGGATCGGTCCTAACCTGTCCCGAAAGACACCGTTTAGAACATGTACCCTTTGGCCATTCGTGCCTCTTGGACACTCGTGACTCTTGACAACGCGTGCCCTTTGGGTCATTCCCAACCGTTCGTCCTAACCGCCCAGTCTTGGTGCGATCGGATCATCCCTCTAACCGACCCGTGTCTAGGCTAGCGGTTTGGTTATGTTCGGCCAAAGCCTAGGAACGTGTCCCTTGGACTCAACCAACACAACCTTTCGTGTTTAACCAGAGAGAAGAGAAGAGAAACGAATTGAAACAGATAAGGAGAGCCAGATGGGACTTAGGAACCGAGCAGAGCCGCGGTGCGGTCGCATGGACAGTCCGTTTGGTCTGATGGAGCCACGGCCCATCACATACCTTGTGAACCACGTCTGGGTTCTCCATGATCTTCTCCTTGTCTTGATCTCCCATTCTTGACCGGAGTTAGTTCTCAAACGATCAGAGTCGCCGGAACACAACACCACCACAATCGGCCTTTCTCTTGGCCGGAACTCTCTCTTTCAATCTTTCTTTCTCTCTACGGTTTTCTCTGAGTATTTTACTCTGGAATTGGATAATGAAATCGACCAGAGAGCCCCCATATTTATAGAAAACGAGGGGGTAAGTCTTGCCCCACGAACAGGCATGACTTGCTAGCGAATGGGCACCATCGGCCAAGGGTTGTCCCCTTTCGGCCACTTGCATCCCTTCGCCCTTTCTGATTGGGTTTGGGGTCGGCCACAAGCCCAGCCCACGCCCCAAGCCTCCTGGACTTAGCCCACGGCCTTG
Source organism: Brassica rapa (assembly GCF_000309985.2). Lineage (NCBI taxonomy): Eukaryota > Viridiplantae > Streptophyta > Magnoliopsida > Brassicales > Brassicaceae > Brassica > Brassica rapa. The sequence continues at coordinate 147,452 of NW_022610266.1, read as the reverse complement.
TCCTAAGACCCAACAGCCCATGGCCTCATGGCCGGACCTCACAGCCCGCCACTGACCCGGACCCGGACCATCGGCCTAAAGCCCGGACAGTCCGTCTAGCTGAGATTAGCTGACTCTCAGCTGCCTCATCTGAGTGAGCTAGTAGTCCAGCTAGTGGAGCTGACTTTGTAGGGACTGAGCTGGAGTGAACTGAACCTAGCTTCCTTGAGCTGGCCGAGCTACTCGTCCACTTCGTCCAGCAACCGTCTTACTCGTCCTAGCTGTCTCTTAGCTTGTATAAGGTTAAGTCTAAGTTTCCTTATGTCCTTAACCTTCTTTCTCGACCATGGAACGCTTTCCTTGATGTCCTAAGACTGGCTTGCACGTTTCCTCGAACCATGGCCGTCCCAACAATCCTACTCAGGATTGGGGGCGTGACACACAGGACGTCCATGGCTGTCCATGTGTGTCCGTGTATGCCGTCAGCACACACAGGACGTACGTGGCTGTCTATCAGTACACATATCAGCACGCTGGTCCTTGGACTCAGCACGCTGCCCTTCCCGTGGACTGTTCGGGTGATTTTGGCCCACGTGGGCTGTCTGTTCAGTACACACAGGACGTCTGTGGGTGTCAGTCAGCACACACATGACGTCCGTGTCTGTCCGTGTGTGTCCGTGTGTGTCCGTCAGCACACTCAGGACATCCGTGGCTGTCTATCAGTACACATATCAGCACGCTGGTCCGTGGACTCAGCACGCTGCTCTTCCCGTGGACTGTTCAGGTGATTTTGGTCCACGTGGGCTGTCTGTTCAGTACATACAGGACGTCTGTGGGTTTCCGCCAGCACACTAAGGACGTCTGTGGCTGTCCGTCAGCACACACAGGACGTCCGTGGCTATCCGTGTGTGTCCGTCAGCACACACAGGACGTCGGTGGCTATCCATCAGTACACATATCAGCACGCTGGTCCTTGGACTCAGCACGCTGGCCCTCCCGTGGACTGTTTGGGTGATTTTGGCCCACGTGGGCTATCTGTTCAGTAGTCACAGGACGTCTGTGGAAGTCCGTCAGCACACACAGGACGTCCGTGTGTGTCCGTCAGCACACACAGGACGTCCGTGGCTGTCAATGTGTGTTCGTGTGTGTCCGTCAGCACACAGAGGACGTCCGTGGCTGTCCGTCAGTACACATATCAGCACGGTCCTTGGACTCAGCAAGCTGACCCTTCCCGTGGACTGTTTGGGTGATTTTAGCCCACGTGGGCTGTCTGTTCAGTACACACAGGACATTCGTGGGTGTCCGCCAGCACACACAGGACGTCCGTGGCTGTATGTGGCTGTTCGTCAGCACACACAGGACGTCCATGGCTGTCCGTGAGGGTCCGTGTATGTCCGTCAGCACACACAGGACATACGTGGCTGTCCATCAGTACACATATCAGCACGTTGGTCCTTGGACTCAGCACGCTGGCCCTTCCCGTGGACTGTTTGGGTGATTTTGGCCCACGTGGGCTGGCTGTTCAGTACACACAGGATGTACGTGGGTGTCCGCCAGCACACATAGGACCTCCGTGGCTGTCTGTCACACACACAGGACATCCGTTGTAATAACCCTCACGAGGCAGTTAATTTATGGTCGAGAAAAACTCCGCTCGACCAGTTTGGAGTTGGTCGATCAGATTTAAAAATAAAGTCGACCCGGTGAATTAATACCTCGACGGGACTGTCTTGTGGTTGAAAGGCCTCTCATTGATAGTTCTGGTAGAGTGTTAATAATGTTGGTCGAATTTTATTTAAGCTAGGCAAGCTTAGTTGAAAGCAAGACGAGATTTGAAGGATGAGAAATTTTAGTCGAAACTGTCCGAAATTGTCGTTAAGTTTCTTAACTAAATTCCGACCAGTCTAATATCTTCACCAGCTATTCTTCTTGCTTTCTCAGTAAATCAGTCACATAAGCTGCACCTACCTGCTTGCTTGCTTCACTAAAGTCACATGAAAGTCAAAAGCTGGTTGCTTGTTAATAAAAACAAAATAATACTTCTTCAAAGGAGGGAAAGGACAGCAACTTGCTTTGGTTTAAGTAAACCCTCACCTGAAGCAACTTCTTATGTTATAAAACACCATCTTCTCTCCTCTGGACGTTCATAACCTGCAAGAAAAACCAGAGAAAAATTCAGAGAGAAAGAGAGAAAGAAGAGAGAAAAATTTGTGAGAAAAACTAGTTGAAAAATTCAGAGAAGAGAATTGAGCATGGACAAACCTTTCTCACCGTCCTGTGACTTTATCCAGTGTGTTCTGGTGTGGTTAAGAGCTGAAGGTTTGGTTTCCAAGAGTTTAGAATTACCCATATTCTCCAGCCTTTGATTTTGATCGGTAAGATGGTTGTGGATCCAGTGTGTTCTGGTGTGGTTAAGAGCTGAAGGTTTGGTGTCCAAGAGTTTGTTTGATCTCGGATGGAATGATCCAAGCTGCCACATCTCACACAAGCTCCCATGGCTTTCCAGCATTCACCTGGATGGTTCTTACCACACTTGGGACATTCAGGTCGTCCACTAGAGGCCTTGCCTCCGTCAACCTGGTCCCACTTCCTCTTTCGGTCGTTAGTCTTACCCGTCGGGACAGCCTGCGACTTTGTCTTAAGCTTGGCTTCCTCGGCCAAATTAGACTCCAAAAGAGCTACACGTTCAACCAGCTCTCCGACGGTGCTGAAGGTGCGGATCGAACAGTGAGTTCTCAGCTCCGGCCTTAAGCCTCGAATGAACCGACGAACCTGGACTGTCTCGTCCTCAAGTTCCCTTCCAACAAAACGTCGGAGCCGGTTGAACTCCTCTTTGTACTCACGTACGGCCCTGCGGCCTTGGGTAAGGTCTAGGAATCTACCTTCCAGACGGTCCCAAGCCTCTGCTGGAAAGTATTTGCGGTTGAATTCATCTTCAAAATCCGCAAAACTCTGGAGACTTCCATTGGTGCGCTTGTTCACAGCCAGCCACCAATTATGCGCGTCCCCTTCCAGGAAGTGAACCGCAATGTCTCTCTTGTAATCCTCAGGACAACGAGTTGAGCTGAAGTTTCGGACTAGCCTACTCCTCCACTCGTCTGCCTCAATAGGATCGGTGCTTCCTGAGAAATGCTTCGTCCCTAGACGGGAGATGTGCTGAAGCAAACTCAGATAGTCCACCTTTTTCCCGGTCCTTTCTGGTGGATCAATCTCGATCACCTAGACCATTTCCACAACTGGACCATTGGTGTTGGGGACGGTCGTAGCCACAGGCGTAGCTTGGCCAACTAAGGAGTTCACTAAATGGCGTGAACAGTTGGGCCATAGCAGCCACCTGAGTCCCCATTACCTTCATGGCCTCTAACAAGTCCTCTTTGGACAGTGTTGCGGTTACATTGGCCGTACCATCGGCCACTTTCTCACGCTGGCCACCATCACGGTTAGCGTTCGAGGATTCCACTTCTTCATCACTCTCCTGATGTTCCTGACCATCCTGTTGCGTCCCTGTAGGATTAGCCTGATCAGTTGGCAACACATTTTCAGCGTTAGCCGCGGCCGGATCGGTTTGCAAACCGGACAGATTAGCTCCGTCCACGGCCACTTGACTAGACTGACCGGCCATTCTCTTACTTCTTCGGGACTTTCCCGATTTTCTTTTTCCAGCCTAAGGATTCAGACAATGTTAGTACAAAACACACTAACATAAACAGAACAAAACAATCCCTAGACTAAGCAATCAAGCCTCACCGTGAGACCTAATCAGCTGGCTGCGTGTGTGTGTGGACTACATAACCCAACTATCCTAGAATCAAGCATGCTCTGATACCAACTTGTAAGACCCGTTCCTGGTCTCTTGACCCAACTGGATACGAATGCTTACTTATTAATTTCTTTGCTCGTTTGATCCATTTTAAGTCTTTTATTTGCTAAGTCATATTCGAATATGAGGTTCATAAACAAAGGAACAGATTGCACAGCGGAATAACAATGTATAAACTTTGTATTACTTAGAAACATGAGATTCAATACACAACTTCTTAACAGTCTCATAGACAATCACTAGTTCATCCCTAGTATCATCTAACCACACGTTACACAGCCTCTCACTGACCGAGCCTTCACGGCTCCTTGGCTTGACCAGAACCATCCTTAGTTCCTGAAACCACAACCAGATAAGCATTAATCATAACCGAGAATAGAACGGATTGATTCTACAATGCCTGGCTTGGTTCCTAAAACTTAGATAAACCTCAGTCAACATAATCATAAAACGTATGAACCTACCTATCGTATCCTAAGTCATTCAACCAACCACCCCTTGACTTTAGAATCAGATAGATAGTCCAGAATAGACAACAGAACACACGAACAGATCCGGATCGTCCCCAAAGACCAATCCGTCTAACCGGATAGAATCTAGGTGCGACCGGCCAATGGAGTCCGGCTCGATGGCCCAACGGACTCCCTTACCTGATCCGGCCTTAGGCCTGGATCCCATCGGCCGAGTAAGCCTCAAGCCTAATCCGGAAGGCTTAGCAACCGGTCAAACCTTGCGACTCCACCTTGGCTTAGACAAACCGTGACCTTGTCTTGACTAGACAAGCCATAGGCTGATCCATAAGGATCGGTCCTAACCTGTCCCGAAAGACACCGTTTAGAACATGTACCCTTTGGCCATTCGTGCCTCTTGGACACTCGTGACTCTTGACAACGCGTGCCCTTTGGGTCATTCCCAACCGTTCGTCCTAACCGCCCAGTCTTGGTGCGATCGGATCATCCCTCTAACCGACCCGTGTCTAGGCTAGCGGTTTGGTTATGTTCGGCCAAAGCCTAGGAACGTGTCCCTTGGACTCAACCAACACAACCTTTCGTGTTTAACCAGAGAGAAGAGAAGAGAAACGAATTGAAACAGATAAGGAGAGCCAGATGGGACTTAGGAACCGAGCAGAGCCGCGGTGCGGTCGCATGGACAGTCCGTTTGGTCTGATGGAGCCACGGCCCATCACATACCTTGTGAACCACGTCTGGGTTCTCCATGATCTTCTCCTTGTCTTGATCTCCCATTCTTGACCGGAGTTAGTTCTCAAACGATCAGAGTCGCCGGAACACAACACCACCACAATCGGCCTTTCTCTTGGCCGGAACTCTCTCTTTCAATCTTTCTTTCTCTCTACGGTTTTCTCTGAGTATTTTACTCTGGAATTGGATAATGAAATCGACCAGAGAGCCCCCATATTTATAGAAAACGAGGGGGTAAGTCTTGCCCCACGAACAGGCATGACTTGCTAGCGAATGGGCACCATCGGCCAAGGGTTGTCCCCTTTCGGCCACTTGCATCCCTTCGCCCTTTCTGATTGGGTTTGGGGTCGGCCACAAGCCCAGCCCACGCCCCAAGCCTCCTGGACTTAGCCCACGGCCTTGTCCTAAGACCCAACAGCCCATGGCCTCATGGCCGGACCTCACAGCCCGCCACTGACCCGGACCTCACAGCCCGCCACTGACCCGGACCCGGACCATCGGCCTAAAGCCCGGACAGTCCGTCTAGCTGAGATTAGCTGACTCTCAGCTGCCTCATCTGAGTGAGCTAGTAGTCCAGCTAGTGGAGCTGACTTTGTAGGGACTGAGCTGGAGTGAACTGAACCTAGCTTCCTTGAGCTGGCCGAGCTACTCGTCCACTTCGTCCAGCAACCGTCTTACTCGTCCTAGCTGTCTCTTAGCTTGTATAAGGTTAAGTCTAAGTTTCCTTATGTCCTTAACCTTCTTTCTCGACCATGGAACGCTTGCCTTGATGTCCTAAGACTGGCTTGCACGTTTCCTCGAACCATGGCCGTCCCAACAATCCTACTCAGGATTGGGGGCGTGACACACATGACGTCCATGGCTGTCCATGTGTGTCCGTGTATGCCGTCAGCACACACAGGACGTACGTGGCTGTCTATCAGTACACATATCAGCACGCTGGTCCTTGGACTCAGCACGCTGCCCTTCCCGTGGACTGTTCGGGTGATTTTGGCCCACGTGGGCTGTCTGTTCAGTACACACAGGACGTCTGTGGGTGTCAGTCAGCACACACATGACGTCCGTGTCTGTCCGTGTGTGTCCGTGTGTGTCCGTCAGCACACTCAGGACATCCTTGGCTGTCTATCAGTACACATATCAGCACGCTGGTCCGTGGACTCAGCACGCTGCTCTTCCCGTGGACTGTTCAGGTGATTTTGGTCCACGTGGGCTGTCTGTTCAGTACATACAGGACGTCTGTGGGTTTCCGCCAGCACACTAAGGACGTCTGTGGCTGTCCGTCAGCACACACAGGACGTCCGTGGCTATCCGTGTGTGTCCGTCAGCACACACAGGACGTCGGTGGCTATCCATCAGTACACATATCAGCACGCTGGTCCTTGGACTCAGCACGCTGGCCCTCCCGTGGACTGTTTAGGTGATTTTGGCCCACGTGGGCTATCTGTTCAGTAGTCACAGGACGTCCGTGGAAGTCCGTCAGCACACACAGGACGTCCGTGTGTGTCCGTCAGCACACACAGGACGTCCGTGGCTGTCAATGTGTGTTCGTGTGTGTCCATCAGCACACAGAGGACGTCCGTGGCTGTCCGTCAGTACACATATCAGCACGGTCCTTGGACTCAGCAAGCTGACCCTTCCCGTGGACTGTTTGGGTGATTTTAGCCCACGTGGGCTGTCTGTTCAGTACACACAGGACATTCGTGGGTGTCCGCCAGCACACACAGGACGTCCGTGGCTGTATGTGGCTGTTCGTCAGCACACACAGGACGTCCATGGCTGTCCGTGAGTGTCCGTGTATGTCCGTCAGCACACACAGGACATACGTGGCTGTCTATCAGTACACATATCAGCACGCTGGTCCTTGGACTCAGCACGCTGCCCTTCCCGTGGACTGCTCAGCTGATTTTGGCCCACGTGGGCTGTCTGTTCAGTACACACAGGACGTCCTTGGGTTTCCGTCATCACACATAGGACGTCCGTGGCTGTCCATGTGTGTCCGTGTGTGTCCATGTGTGTCAGTCAGCACACACAGGACTTCCATGGCTGTCTATCAGTACACATATAGCACGCTGGTCCTTGGACTCAGCACGCTGCCCTTCCCATGGACTGTTCAGGTGATTTTGGTCCACGTGGGCTGTCTGTTCAGTACACACAAGATGTCCGTGGGTTTCCGCCAGCACACACAGGACGTCCGTAGCTGTCTGTGGCCGTCAGTCAACACACAGAACGTTCGTGGCTGTCCGTGTGTTTCCGTGTATGTTCGTCAGCACACACAGGACGTCCGTGGCTGTCCATCAGTACACATATCAGCACGCTGGTCCTTGGACTAGCACGCTGGCCCTTCCCGTGGACTGTTTGGGTGATTTTGGCCCATGTGGGCTGTCTGTTCAGTACACAGAGGATGTCCGTTGGTGTCCGCCAGCACACACAGGACGTCCGTGGCTGTCCGTGGCTGTCCGTCAACACACACAGGACGTTAGTGGCTGTCCGTGTGTGTCTGTGTGTGTATGTGTGTGTCCGTGTGTGTCCGTCAGCACACACAGGACGTCGGTGGCTGTTTGTGGCTGTCCGTCAGCACACACAGGACGTCCGTGGCTGTCCGTGTGTTTCCATGTGTGTCTGTGTGTGTCCCTCAGCACACACAGGACGTCTGTGGCTATCCATCAGTACACATATCAGCACGCTGGTCCTTGGACTCAGCACGCTGGCCCTCCCGTGGACTGTTCGGGTGATTTTGGCCCACGTGGGCTATCTGTTCAGTAGACACAGGACGTCCGTGGAAGTCTGTCATTACACACAGGACGTCCGTGTGTGTCCGTCAGAACACAGAGGACGTCTGTGGCTGTCAAGGTGTGTTCGTGTGTGTCCGTCAGCACACAGAGGACGTCCGTGGCTGTCCGTCAGTACACATATCAGCACGGTCCTTGGACTTAGCACGCTGACCCTTCCCGTGGACTGTTCGGGTGATTTTGGCCCACGTGGGCTGTCTGTTCAGTACACACAGGACGTCCATGGGTGTCCACCAGCACACACAGGATGTATGTGGCTGTCTGTGGCTGTCTGTCAGCACACACAGGACGTCCATGGCTGTCCGTGTGTGTCCGTGTATGTCCATCAGCACACACAGGACATACGTGGCTGTCTATCAGTACACATATCAGCACGCTGGTCCTTGGACTCAGCACGCTGCCCTTCCCGTGGACTGTTCGGGTGATTTTGGCCCACGTGGGCTGTCTGTTCAGTACACACAGGACGTCCGTGGGTGTCAGTCAGCACACACAGGACGTCCGTTGCTGTCTGTGTGTGTCCGTCAGCACACTCTGGACTTCCGTGGCTGTTTATCAGTACACATATCAGCACGCTGGTCCTTGGACTCAGCACGCTGCCCTTCCCGTGGACTGTTCAGTGATTTTGGTCACGTGGGCTGTCTGTTCAGTACATACAGGACGTCTGTGGGTTTCCGCCAGCACACTAAGGACGTCCGTGGTTGTCTGTGGCTGTCCGTCAGCACACACAGGACGTCCGTGGCTATCCGTGTGTGTCCTTAGCACACACAGGACGTCCGTGGCCATCAGTACACATATCAGCACGCTGGTCCTTGGACTCAGCACGCTGGCCCTCCGTGGACTGTTCGGGTGATTTTGGCCCACGTGGCTATCTGTTCAGTAGATACAGGACGTCCGTGAAGTCCGTCAGCACACACAGGACGTCGTGTGTGTCCGTCAGCACACACAGGACGTTCGTGGCTGTCAGTGTGTGTTCGTGTGTCCGTCAGCACACAGAGGACGTCTGTGGCTGTCCGTCAGTACACATATCAGCCCGGTCCTTGGACTCAGCACGCTGAACCTTCCCATGGACTGTTGGGTGATTTTGCCCACGTGGGCTGTCTGTTCAGTACATCACAGGACGTCTGTGGGTGTGTCCGCCAGCACACACAGGATGTTTGTGGCTGTCTGTGCATGTTCGTCAGCACACACAGGACGTCCATGGCTGTCCGTGTGTGTCCGTGTATGTCCGTCAGCACACATATCAGCACGCTGGTCCTTGGACTCAGCACGCTGCCCTTCCCGTGTACTGTTCGGGTGATTTTGGCCCACGTGGGCTGTCTGTTCAGTACACACAGGACGTCCGTGGGTGTCAGTCAGCACACACAGGACGTCTGTGGCTGTCCGTGTGTGTCCGTGTGTGTCCAGCAGCACACACAGGACTTCCGTGGCTGTCTATCAGTACACATATCAGCACGCTGGTCCTTGGACTCAGCACGCTGCCCTTCCCGTGGACTGTTCAGGTGATTTTGGTCCACGTGGGCTGTCTGTTCAGTACCACACAGGACGTCTGTGGGTTTTCCGCCAGCACAACACAGGACGTCCGTTGCTGTCCGTTGCTGTCCGTGGCTTTCCGTCAACACACACAGGACGTTCGTGGTTGTCTGTGTGTGTCCGTATGTGTCCGTGTGTTGTTTTCAGCACACACAGGACGTCTGTGGCTGTCCATCAGTACACATATCAGCACGTTGGTCCTGGACTCAGCACGCTGGCCCTTCCCATGGACTGTTTGGGTGATTTGGCCGATGTGGGCTGTCTGTTCAGTACACACAGGATCTCCGTGGGTGTCTGCCAGCACACCACAGGACATCCGTGTGTGTCCGTCAGCACACACAGGACGTCCGTGGCTGTCAGTGTGTGTTCGGTGTGTCCGTCAGCACACAGAGGACGTCTGGGGCTGTCTGTCAGTACACATATCAGCCACGGTCCTTGGACTCAGCAAAGATGACCCTTCCGTGGACTGTTTGGGTGATTTTACCCACGGGCTGTCTGTTCAGTACACACAGGACATTCGTGGGTGTCCGCCAGCACACACAGGACGTCCGTGGCTGTATGTGGCTGTTCGTCAGCACACATAGGACATCCATGGCTGTCCGTGAGTGTCCGTGTATGTCCGTCAGCACACACAGGACGTACGTGGCTGTCTATCAGTACACATATCAGCACGCTGGTCCTTGGACTCAGCACGCTGCCCTTCCCGTGGACTGTTCGGGTGATTTTGGCCCACGTGGGCTATCTGTTCAGTAGACACAGGACGTCCGTGGAAGTCCGTCAGCACACACAGGACGTCGTGTGTGTCCGTCAGCACACACAGGAACGCCGTGGCTGTCAGTGTGTGTTCGTGTGTGTCCGTCAGCACACAGAGGACGTCCGTCGCTGTCCGTCAGTACACATATCAGCACGGTCCTTGGACTCAGCAAGCTGACCCTTCCCGTGGACTGATTGGGTGATTTTAGCCCACGTGGGCTGTCTGTTCAGTACACACAGGACCATTCGTGGGTGTCCGCCAGCACACACAGGACGTCCGTGGCTGGCTGTATGTGGCTGTTTGTCAGCACAAACAGGGACATCCATGGCTGTCCGTGAGTGTCCGTGTATGTCCGTCAGCACACACGGACGTACGTGGCTGTCTATCAGTACACATATCAGCACGCTGGTCCTTGGACTCAGCACGCTGCCCTTCCCGTGGACTGTTCGGGTGATTTGGCCCCACGTGGGCTGTCTGTTCAGTACACACCGGACGTCCTTGGGTTTCCGTCAGCACACATAGGACGTCCGTGGCTGTCCATGTGTGTCAGTCAGCACACACAGGACTTCCATGGCTGTCTATCAGTACACATATAGCACGCTGGTCCTTGGACTCAGCACGCTGCCCTTCCCATGGACTGTTCAGGTGATTTTGGTCAAGTGGGCTGTCTGTTCAGTACACACAAGACGTCCGTGGGTTTCCGCCGGCACCACAGGACTTCCGTTGCTGTCTGTGGCCGTCAGTCAACACAACAGAACGTTCGTTGGCTGTCCGTGTGTGTCCGTGTTGTGTTCGTCAGCACACACAGGACGTCCGTGGCTGTCCATCAGTACACATATCAGCACGCTGGTCCTTGGACTAGCACGCTGCCCTTCCCGTGGACTGTTTGGGTGATTTTGGCCCATGTGGGCTGTCTGTTCAGTACACAAAGGGATGTCCGTTGGTGTCCGCCAGCACACATAGGACGTCCGTGGGCTGTCTGTGGTTGTCCGTCAGCACACACAGGACGTCAGTGGCTGTCCGTGTGTGTCTGTGTGTGCCTGGTGTGTCTGTGTGTGTCTGTGTGTGTCCGTCAGCACACACAGGACGTCGGTGGCTGTCCATCAGTACACATATCAGCACGTTGGTCCTTGGACTCAGCACGCTGGCCCTTCCCGTGGACTGTTTGGGTGATTTTGGCCCACGTGGGCTGTCTGTTCAGTACACACAAGACGTCCGTGGGTGTCCGCCAGCACACTAAGGACGTCTGTGGCTTTCTGTGGCTGTCCGTCAGCACACACAGGACGTCCGTGGCTGTCCGTGTGTTTCCATGTGTGTCTGTGTGTGTCCGTCAGCACACACAGGACGTCCGTGGCTATCCATCAGTACACATATCAGCACGCTGGTCCTTGGACTCAGCACGCTGGCCCTTCCCGTGTACTGTTCGGGTGATTTTGGCCCACGTGGGCTGTCTGTTCAGTACACACAGGACGTCCGTGGGTGTCAGTCAGCACACACAGGACGTCTGTGGCTGTCCGTGTGTGTCCGTGTGTGTCCAGCAGCACACACAGGACTTCCGTGGCTGTCTATCAGTACACATATCAGCACGCTGGTCCTTGGACTCAGCACGCTGCCCTTCCCGTGGACTGTTCAGGTGATTTTGGTCCACGTGGGCTGTCTGTTCAGTACACACAGGACGTCTGTGGGTTTCCGCCAGCACACACAGGACGTCCGTTGCTCTGTCCGTTGCTGTCCGTGGCTTTCGTCAACACACACAGGACGTTCGTGGCTGTCTGTGTGTGTCCGTATGTGTCCGTGTGTTGTTTTCAGCACACACAGGACGTCTGGTGGCTGTCCATCAGTACACATATCAGCACGTTGGTCCTTGGACTCAGCACGCTGGCCCTTCCCATGGACTGTTTGGGTGATTTTGGCCGATGTGGGCTGTCTGTTCAGTACACACAGGATCTCCGTGGGTGTCTGCCAGCACACACAGGACATCCGTGTGTGTCCGTCAGCACACACAGGACGTCCGTGGCTGTCAGTGTGTGTTCGTGTGTGTCCGTCAGCACACAGAGGACGTCTGGGGCTGTCTGTCAGTACACATATCAGCACGGTCCTTGGACTCAGCAAGCTGACCCTTCCCGTGGACTGTTTGGGTGATTTTAGCCCACGTGGGCTGTCTGTTCAGTACACACAGGACATTCGTGGGTGTCCGCCAGCACACACAGGACGTCCGTGGCTGTATGTGGCTGTTCGTCAGCACACATAGGACATCCATGGCTGTCCGTGAGTGTCCGTGTATGTCCGTCAGCACACACAGGACGTACGTGGCTGTCTATCAGTACACATATCAGCACGCTGGTCCTTGGACTCAACACGCTGCCCTTCCCGTGGACTGTTCGGGTGATTTTGGCCCACGTGGGCTATCTGTTCAGTAGACACAGGACGTCCGTGGAAGTCCGTCAGCACACACAGGACGTCCGTGTGTGTCCGTCAGCACACACAGGACGTCCGTGGCTGTCAGTGTGTGTTCGTGTGTGTCCGTCAGCACACAGAGGACGTCTGTCGCTGTCCGTCAGTACACATATCAGCACGGTCCTTGGACTCAGCAAGCTGACCCTTCCCGTGGACTGATTGGGTGATTTTAGCCCACGTGGGCTGTCTGTTCAGTACACACAGGACATTCGTGGGTGTCCGCCAGCACACACAGGACGTCCGTGGCTGTATGTGGCTGTTTGTCAGCACAAACAGGACATCCATGGCTGTCCGTGAGTGTCCGTGTATGTCCGTCAGCACACACAGGACGTACGTGGCTGTCTATCAGTTACACATATCAGCAAGCTGGTCCTTGGACTCAGCACGCTGCCCTTCCCGTGGACTGTTCGGGTGATTTTGGCCCACGTGGGCTGTCTGTTCAGTACACACAGGACGTCCTTGGGTTTCCGTCAGCACACATAGGACGTCCGTGGCTGTCCATGTGTGTCAGTCAGCACACACAGGACTTCCATGGCTGTCTATCAGTACACATATAGCACGCTGGTCCTTGGACTCAGCACGCTGCCCTTCCCATGGACTGTTCAGGTGATTTTGGTCCAAGTGGGCTGTCTGTTCAGTACACACAAGACGTCCGTGGGTTTCCGCCGGCACACACAGGACTTCCGTTGCTGTCTGTGGCCGTCAGTCAACACACACAGAACGTTCGTGGCTGTCCGTGTGTGTCCGTGTGTGTTCGTCAGCACACACAGGACGTCCGTGGCTGTCCATCAGTACACATATCAGCACGCTGGTCCTTGGACTAGCACGCTGGCCCTTCCCGTGGACTGTTTGGGTTATTTTGGCCCATGTGGGCTGTCTGTTCAGTACACAAAGGATGTCCGTTGGTGTCCGCCAGCACACATAGGACGTCCGTGGCTGTCTGTGGTGTCCGTCAGCACACACAGGACGTCAGTGGCTGTCCGTGTGTGTCTGTGTGTGCCTGTGTGTGTCTGTGTGTGTCTGTGTGTGTCCGTCAGCACACACAGGACGTCGGTGGCTGTCCATCAGTACACATATCAGCACGTTGGTCCTTGGACTCAGCACGCTGGCCCTTCCCGTGGACTGTTTGGGTGATTTTGGCCCACGTGGGCTGTCTGTTCAGTACACACAAGACGTCCGTGGGTGTCCGCCAGCACACTAAGGACGTCTGTGGCTGTCTGTGGCTGTCCGTCAGCACACACAGGACGTCCGTGGCTGTCCGTGTGTTTCCATGTGTGTCTATGTGTGTCCGTCAGCACACACAGGACGTCCGTGGCTATCCATCAGTACACATATCAGCACGCTGGTCCTTGGACTCAGCACGCTGGCCCTTCCCGTGTACTGTTCGGGTGATTTTGGCCCACGTGGGCTGTCTGTTCAGTACACACAGGACGTCCGTGGGTGTCAGTCAGCACACACAGGACGTCCGTGGCTGTCCGTGTGTGTCCGTGTGTGTCCAGCAGCACACACAGGACTTCCGTGGCTGTCTATCAGTACACATATCAGCACGCTGGTCCTTGGACTCAGCACGCTGCCCTTCCCGTGGACTGTTCAGGTGATTTTGGTCCACGTGGGCTGTCTGTTCAGTACACACAGGACGTCTGTGGGTTTCCGCCAGCACACACAGGACGTCCGTTGCTGTCCGTTGCTGTCCGTGGCTTTCCGTCAACACACACAGGACGTTCGTGGCTGTCTGTGTGTGTCCGTATGTGTCCGTGTGTTGTTTTCAGCACACACAGGACGTCTGTGGCTGTCCATCAGTACACATATCAGCACGTTGGTCCTTGGACTCAGCACGCTGGCCCTTCCCATGGACTGTTTGGGTGATTTTGGCCGATGTGGGCTGTCTGTTCAGTACACACAGGATCTCCGTGGGTGTCTGCCAGCACACACAGGACATCCGTGTGTGTCCGTCAGCACACACAGGACGTCCGTGGCTGTCAGTGTGTGTTCGTGTGTGTCCGTCAGCACACAGAGGACGTCTGGGGCTGTCTGTCAGTACACATATCAGCACAATCCTTGGACTCAGCAAGCTGACCCTTCCCGTGACTGTTGGGTGTTTGGTGATTTTAGCCCACGTGGGCTGTCTGTTCAGTACACACAGGACATTTGGGTGTCCGCCAGCACACACGGACGTCCGTGGCTGTATGTGGCTGTTCGTCAGCACACATAGGACATCCATGGCTGTCCGTGAGTGTCCGTGTATGTCCGTCAGCACACAAGGACGTACGTGGCTGTCTATCAGTACACATATCAGCACGCTGGTCCTTGGACTCAGCACGCTGCCCTTCCCGTGGACTGTTCGGGTGATTTGGCCAACGTGGGCTATCTGTTCAGTAGACACAGGACGTCCGCGTGGAAGTCCGTCAGCACACACAGGACGTCCGTGTGTGTCCGTCAGCACACACAGGACGTCCGTGGCTGTCAGTGTGTTCGTGTGTGTCCGTCAGCACACAGAGGACGTCCGTCGCTGTCCGTCAGTACACATATCAGCACGGTCCTTGGACTCAGCAAGCTGACCCTTCCCGTGGACTGATTGGGTGATTTTAGCCCACGTGGGCTGTCTGTTCAGTACACACAGGACATTCGTGGGTGTCCGCCAGCACACACAGGACGTCCGTGGCTGTATGTGGCTGTTTGTCAGCACAAACAGGACATCCATGGCTGTCCGTGAGTGTCCGTGTATGTCCGTCAGCACACACAGGACGTACGTGGCTGTCTATCAGTACACATATCAGCACGCTGGTCCTTGGACTCAGCACGCTGCCCTTCCCGTGGACTGTTCGGGTGATTTTGGCCCACGTGGGCTGTCTGTTCAGTACACACAGGACGTCTTTGGGTTTCCGTCAGCACACATAGGACGTCCGTGGCTGTCCATGTGTGTCAGTCAGCACACACAGGACTTCCATGGCTGTCTATCAGTACACATATAGCACGCTGGTCCTTGGACTCAGCACGCTGCCCTTCCTATGGACTGTTCAGGTGATTTTGGTCCAAGTGGGCTGTCTGTTCAGTACACACAAGACGTCCGTGGGTTTCCGCCGGCACACACAGGACTTCCGTTGCTGTCTGTGGCCGTCAGTCAACACACACAGAACGTTCGTGGCTGTCCGTGTGTGTCCGTGTGTGTTCGTCAGCACACACAGCGTCCGTGGCTGTCCATCAGTACACATATCAGCACGCTGGTCCTTGGACTCGCACGCTGGCCCTTCCCGTGGACTGTTTGGGTGATTTTGGCCCATGTGGGCTGTCTGTCAGTACACAAAGGATGTCCGTTGGTGTCCGCCAGCACACATAGGACGTCCGTGGCTGTCTGTGGCTGTCCGTCAGCACACACAGGACATCAGTGGCTGTCGTGTGTGTCTGTGTGTGCCTTTGTGTGTGTCTGTGTGTGTCTGTGTGTGTCCGTCAGCACACACAGGACGTCGGTGGCTGTCCATCAGTACACATATCAGCACGTTGGTCCTTGGACTCAGCACGCTGGCCCTTCCCGTGGACTGTTTGGGTGATTTTGGCCCACGTGGGGCTGCTGTTCAGTACACACAAGACGTCCGTGGGTGTCCGCCAGCACACTAAGGACGTCTGTGGCTGTCTGTGGCTGTCCGTCAGCACACACAGGACGTCCGTGGCTGTCCGTGTGTTTCCATGTGTGTCTGTGTGTGTCCGTCAGCACACACAGGACGTCCGTGGCTATCCATCAGTACACATATCAGCACGCTGGTCCTTGGACTCAGCACGCTGGCCCTCCCGTGGACTGTTCGGGTGATTTTGGCCCACGTGGGCTGTCTGTTCAGTACACACAGGACGTCCATGGGTGTCCACCAGCACACACAGGATGTCTGTGGCTGTCTGTGGCTGTCTGTCAGCACACACAGGACGTCCATGGCTGTCCGTGTGTGTCCGTGTATGTCCGTCAGCACACACAGGACATACGTGGCTGTCTATCAGTACACATATCAGCACGCTGGTCCTTGGACTCAGCACGCTGCCCTTCACGTGGACTGTTCGGGTGATTTTGGCCCACGTGGGCTGTCTGTTCAGTACACACAGGACGTCCGTGGGTGTCAGTCAGCACACACAGGACGTCCGTTGCTGTCTGTGTGTGTCCGTCAGCACACTCAGGACTTCCGTGGCTGTCTATCAGTACACATATCAGCACGCTGGTCCTTGGACTCAACACGCTGCCCTTCCCGTGGACTGTTCAGGTGATTTTGGTCCACGTGGGCTGTCTGTTCAGTACATACAGGACGTCTATGGGTTTCCGCCAGCACACTAAGGACGTCTGTGGCTGTCCGTCAGCACACACAGGACACCCGTGGCTATCCGTGTGTGTCCGTCAGCACACACAGGACGTCCGTGGCTATCCACACCACCGCTGGTCCTTGGACTCAGCACGCTGGCCCTCCCGTGGACTGTTCGGGTGGGTGTTTTGGCCCCGTGGGCTATCTGTTCAGTAGACACAGGACCGTCCGTGGAAGTCTGTCAGCACACACAGGACGTCTGTGGGTGTCCGTCAGCACACACAGGACATTCGTGGCTGTCAATGTGTGTTCGTGTGTCCGTCCACGTGGGGCTGTCTGTTCAGTACACACAGGACGTCCGTGGGTGTCCGCCAGCACACACAGGATGTCTGTGGCTGTCTGTGCATGTTCGTCAGCACACACAGGACGTCCATGGCTGTCCATGTGTGTCCGTGTATGTCCGTCAGCACACACAGGACGTACGTGGCTTTCTATCAGTACACATATCAGCATGCTGGTCCTTGGACTCAGCACGCTGCTCTTCCCGTGGACTGTTCGGGTGATTTTGGCCCACGTGGGCTGTCTGTTCAGTACACACAGGACGTCCGTGGGTGTCAGTCAGCACACACAGGACGTCCGTGGCTGTCCGTGTGTGTCCGTGTGTGTCCAGCAGCACACACAGGACTTCCGTGGCTGTCTATCAGTACACATATCAGCACGCTGGTCCTTGGACTCAGCACGCTGCCCTTCCCGTGGACATTTCAGGTGATTTTGGTCCACGTGGGCTGTCTGTTCAGTACACACAGGACGTCTCTGGGTTTCCGCCAGCACACACAGGACGTCCGTTGCTGTCCGTGACTGTCCGTCAACACACACAGGACGTTCGTGGCTGTCTTTGTGTGTCCGTATGTGTCCGTGTGTTGTTTTCAGCACACACAGGACGTCCGTGGCTGTCCATCAGTACACATATCAGCACGTTGGTCCTTGGACTCAGCACGCTGGCCCTTCCCGTGGACTGTTTGGGTGATTTTGGCTGATGTGGGCTGTCTGTTCAGTACACACAGGATGTCCGTGGGTGTCTGCCAGCACACAAAGGATGTCCGTGGCTGTCTGTGGCTGTCCATCAGCACACACAGGACGTTAGTGGCTGTCCGTGTGTGTTTGTGTGTGTCCGTGTGTGTCCGTCAGCACACATAGGACGTATGTGGCTGTCCATCAGTACACATATCAGCACGCTGGTCCTTGGACTCAGTACGCTGGCCCTTCCCCTGGACTCTTCGCGTGATTTTGGCCCACGTGGGCTGTCTGTTAAGTACACACAGGACGTCTGTGGGTGTCCGTCAGCACACACAGGACGTCCGTGTGTGTCCGTCAGCACACATAGCACGTCCATGGCTGGCCGTGTGTCCGTATGTGTCCGTCAGCACACACAGGACGTCCGTGACTGTCCATCAGTACACATATCAGCACGTTGATCCTTGGACTCAGCACGCTGACCCTTCCCGTGGACTGTTCGGGTGATTTTGGCCCACGTGGGCAGTCTGTTCAGTACACACAGGATGTCTGTGGGTGTCCGCCAGCACACACAGAACGTCTGTGGCTGTCCGCGTGTGTCAGTGTGTGTCCGCGTGTGTCTGATTGTTTCTATCAGCACACACAGGACGTCCGTGGCTGTCCATCAGTACACATATCAGCACGCTGGTCCTTGGACTAGCACGCTGGCCCTTCCCGTGGACTGTTTGGGTGATTTTGGCCCATGTGGGCTGTCTGTTCAGTACACAAAGGATGTCCATGGGTGTCCGCCAGCACACACAGGACATCCGTGGCTGTCTGTGGCTGTCCGTCAGCACACACAGGACGCAGTGGCTGTCCGTGTGTGTCTGTGTTGTCTGTGTGTGTCCTTGTGTGTCCGTCAGCACACACAGGATGTCGGTGGCTGTCCATCAGTACACATATCAGCACGTTGGTCCTTGGAGTCAGCACGCTGGCCCTTCCCGTGGACTGTTTGGGTGATTTTGGCCCACGTGGGCTGTCTGTTCAGTACACACAGGACGTCCGTGGGTGTCCGCCAGCACACTAAGGACATCTGTGGCTGTCTGTGGCCGTCGTCAGCACACAGAGACGTCCGTGGCTGTCTGTGTGTGTCCATGTGTGTCTGTGTGTGTCCGTCAGCACACACAGGACGTCCGTGGTCTGTTCAGTACACACAGGACAACTGTGGTGTCCGCCAGCACACTAAGTTCATCTGTGGCTGTCTGTGGCCGTCCGTCAGCACACACAGGACGTCCATGGCTGTCCATGTGTGTCCATGTGTGTCTGTGTGTGTCCGTCAGCACACACAGACGTCCGGTGGTTATCCATCAGTACACATATCAGCACGCTGGTCCTTGGACTCAGCACGCTGGCCCTCCCGTGGACTGTTCGGGTGATTTTGGCCCACGTGGGCTATCTGTTCAGTAGACACAGGACGTCCGTGGAAGTCCGTCATTACACACAGGACGTCTGTGTGTGTCTGTCAGAACACAGAGGACGTCCGTGGCTGTCAGTGTGTGTTCGTGTGTGTCCGACAGCACACAAGGACGTCTGTGGCTGTCCGTCAGTACACATATCAGCACGGTCCTTGACTTAGCACGCTGACCCTTCCCGTGGACTGTTTCGGGTGATTGGCCCACGTGGGCTGTCTGTTCAGACACACAGGACTCCATGGGTGTCCACCAGCACACACAGGATGTATGTGGCTGTCTGTCAGGCACACACAGGACGTCCATGGCTGTCCGTGTGTGTCCGTGTATGTCCGTCAGCACACACAGGACATACGTGGCTGTCTACCAGTACACATATCAGCACGCTGGTCCTTGGACTCAGCACGCTGCCCTTCCCGTGGACTGTTCGGGTGATTTTGGCCCACGTGGGCTGTCTGTTCAGTACACACAGGACGTCCGTGGGTGTCAGTCAGCACCCACACGACGTCCGTTGCTGTCCGTGTGTGTCCGTCAGCACACTCAGGACTTCCTTGGCTGTCTATCAGTACACATATCAGCACGCTGCCCTTCCCGTGGACTGTTCAGGTGATTTTGGTCCACGTGGGCTGTCTGTTCAGTACATACAGGACGTCTGTGGTTTTCCGCCAGCACACTAAGGACGTCCGTGGCTGTCTGTGGCTGTCCGTCAGCACACACAGGACGTCCGTGGCTATCCGTGTGTGTCCCTCAGCACACACAGGACGTCCGTGGCTATCCATCAGTACACATATCAGCACGCTGGTCCTTGGACTCAGCACGCTGGCCCTCCCGTGGACTGTTCGGGTGATTTTGGCCCACGTGGGCTATCTGTTCAGTAGACACAGGACGTCCGTGAAGTCCGTCAGCACACACACAGGACGTCCGTGTGTTTGTCAGCACACACAGGACGTCCGTGGCTGTCAGTGTGTGTTCGTGTGTGTCCGTCAGCACACAGAGGATGTCCGTGGCTGTCCGTCAGTAAACATATCAGCACGGTCCCTGGACTCAGCACGCTGAACCTTCCTGTGGACTGTTTGGGTGATTTTCGCCCACGTGGGCTGTGTGTTCAGTACACACAGGACGTTCGTGGGTGTCCGCCACCACACACAGGATGTCTGTGGCTGTCTGTGGCTGTTTGTCATCACACACAGGACGTCCATGGCTGTCCATGTGTGTCCGTGTATGTCCGTCAGCACACACAGGACGTACGTGGCTGTCTATCAGTACACATATCAGCTCGCTGGTCCTTGGACTCAGCACGCTGCCCTTTCCGTGGACTGTTCGGGTGATTTTGGGCCCACGTGGGCTGTCTGTTCAGTACACACAGGACGTCCATGGGTGTCAGTCAGCACACACAGGACGTTCGTGGCTGTCTGTGTGTGTCCGTGTGTGTCCAGCAGCACACACAGGACTTCCGTGGCTGTCTATCAGTACACATATCATCACGCTGGTCCTTGGACTCAGCACACTGCCCTTCCCGTGGACTGTTCAGGTGATTTTGGTCCACGTGGGCTGTCTGTTCAGTACACACAGGACGTCTGTGGGTTTCCGCCAGCACACACAGGACGTCCGTTGCTGTCCGTCAACACACACAGGACGTTCGTGGCTGTCTGTGTATGTCCGTATGTGTCCGTGTGTTGTTGTCAGCACACACAGGACGTACGTGGCTGTCCATCAGTACACATATCAGCACGTTGGTCCTTGGACTCCGCACGCTGGCCCTTCCCGTGGACTGTTTGGGTGATTTTGGCTCATGTGGGCTGTCTGTTCAGTACACACAAGATGTCCGTGGGTGTCCGCCAGCACACAAAGGACGTCCGTGGCTGTCTGTGGCTGTCCGTCAGCACACACAGGACGTTAGTGGCTGTCCGTGTGTGTTTGTGTGTGTCCGTGTGTATCCGTCAGCACACATAGGACGTATGTGGCTGTCCATCAGTACACATATCAGCACGCTGGTCCTTGGACTTAGTACGCTGGCCCTTCCCGTGGACTCTTCGCGTGATTTTGGCCCACGTGGGCTGTCTGTTATGTACACACAGGACGTCTGTGGGTGTCCGTAAGCACACACAGGACGTCCGTGTGTGTCCGTCAGCACACATAGCACGTCCATGGCTGTCCGTGTGTGTCCGTCAGCACACACAGGACGTCCGTGACTGTCCATCAGTACACATATCAGCACGTTGATTCTTGGACTCAGCATGCTGACCCTTCCCGTGGACTGTTCGGGTGATTTTGGCCCACGTGGGCTGTCTGTTCAGTACACACAGGATGTCTGTGGGTGTCCGCCAGCACACACAGAACGTCCGTGGCTGTCCGCGTGTGTCAGTGTGTGTCCACGTGTGTCTGATTGTTTCTATCAGCACACATATGACGTCCGTGGCTGTCCATCAGTACACATATCAGCACGTTGGTTCTTGGACTTAGCACGCTGTCCCTTTCCGTGGACTGTTCGGGTGATTTTGGCCCACGTGGGCTGTCTGTTCAGTACACACAGGACGTCCGTGGGTGTCCGCCAGCACACACAGGATGTTTGTGGCTGTCCGTGTGTGTCCGTATGTGTCCGTCAGCACACACGAAGTTCGTGGCTGTCCATCAGTACACATATCAGCACGCTGGTCCCTGGACTCAGCACGGTGGCCCTTCCCGTGGACTGTTCGGGTGATTTTGGCCCACGTGGGCTGTCTTTTCTGTACACACAGGACGTCCGTGTGTGTCCGTCAGCACACACAGGACGTTCGTGGCTGACCGTCAGCACACACAGAACGTCTGTGGCTGTCCATCAGTACACATATCAGCGCGCTGGTCCTTCCCTTGGCTGATTTTGGACAACCATAGATTGTCCGTAGACTGCTGATCAGTACATATATCAGCACCCTGACCACACATATCAGCATGCTCGTCCTTCCTATGGAATGTTTGTGTACTTATTTTGGACAACCGATGCACCATGTCAGTACACATATCAGCACGCTGGCCTTTTCCGTGAACTGTTTGTGTACTGATCTGGACATGAGCTCGAGTTTTGATGGACTGGACTGTCCAAGTCAGTCTGATTGATGCTAGCCCGAGTTCTAATGAACTGATGGTCCAAGTGTACTTATGCTGGCTCGACTTTTCATAATCCCACCAAGTGTTAAAATATA
>NW_022610266.1:0-115000 GCF_000309985.2 Brassica rapa | reverse complement strand
ACATGGCCGGACCTCATGGCCCGCCACTGACCCTGACCCGGACCATCGGCCCGAAACTCGAACAGTCCGTGTAGCTGAGATGAGCTGGCTCCCAGCTGACCCAGCTGAGTGAGCTTGTAGTCCAGCTTGTGGAGCTGACTTAGTTTGGATCGAGCTAGAGTGAACTTAGTTTAGCTTCATTGAACTAACCGAGCTACTCGTTCACCTCGTCCAACTATCGTCTAACTCGTCCTAGCTTGTTTTCTTCATCCCATTCAATCCGTCTAAGTCCTTTGGTATATTTATTTACATAGACTGAGCTTTCCCATGATCCATTCTGATCCTTTCACTCATCCCACCTTGTTCACGATCAATTCTCTTGATCTGAACCAAGGCAGTCTCGTTTCTATCGAAACGTCTAGGCCCTAAGTCAAGATCCCGGGACGGGGATGCGACAAGTCTCCCCCACTTGAGATGGATTCATCCTCGAATCCATTGGTGGTTATACCTTGTCTCATGACAAAATATTCCAATCGACTTATCCTAGTCTTGATCAGGGAATTGAACAAGCTTGATTCAGAACCACCAATTGACCACTTCGACGATCAAATTCCTTTGACCATCGTTGTAGAAGTCTCCCTCACTTGATAAGGATTTAACCACAAAAATCCTATCAAGTGGTCCTTTCTGGTTTAGCTTATGGCACACTTACTTGTCTAATTCGACCACAGTAGAGGGTCCATCAAGCATCCATTCAACTGATACTTGTAAATCCATCCAAACACATTCCTTGTGTCACTGACCAAACTCTCCAGGTTGCGGTCTTAGTATCCAACAAGTCTATGTCTTTCTTTTGAATATCATCTTTTTCAGATTTTATTCTTTCTCTGACTATAGTTCATGACTAGATCATAACCAGTCCCTAGGAACATGCTGCATACTCGAGCCTTAGTAGAGTTGGCCAATCCCCACACCACTTGATGTACCCGTTAAGTCCTTACGAACTCGTTCCAATCTTTAGGCTGCTCGTCCTACAACGAGTCCTAACAGATTGTTATGGTTATTTTGTCCTTCATGGACAATAAGGTTCATGACCTCAGCCACAACGTTCTGGATCATCCTCTTAACCAGCCACAACCTTTTCAGGCTTGGGCACATTGCGATCTTAGTCCCTCCAGACTAAAAACGCCTCAGACTTGACTTCTGTCCTTCACTGGACTTTGTCATAATTCGATCCTGGTCCATTGACGGACGTGATCGTATTCCGGTCCTGCTCCACTCAGGGACTCGACCGTTTCACCCCGACCTTAGGTCCATCTCCGAATAGGTCGTGGCCTGATCCTCGTCCATTACTGGACTTAATCATTCTCAACAGTAGGTCAAACTCCGACTTGGTTGTACTGCGACCATGGTCCTCGCTCGGACATGGTCAACTTCGGCTCTGCCATCTCGGCCAGAGCCAAAGAAACGGACTCTAAGACAGCGGAGCTGTCCCTGGTTCCAATTCAATCATAAATGGATCCGACCTATCAGGGGGGACACCCTGTAGCGAACAGAACACATCTGGGAACTCAGACACCAACGAATCCTCAGAAAGGTCTTTCAGACATACATACTGTCAGCTCTGTAGTTGTAATTGTAGCCAAAAAGGACTGACTATGGGAACCAAAATTCGCACTGTCGATTTCCGTTTAAATAAGGAAATTAGGAAAACCCTAATTTCCCAGAGGACCCGGATATCTGCTTCAACCACACGTCAAGCAATCAGGACACGAGAATAACAACGATAAAAATATCAAAAAAGAGAGCAAAGAAGATCTTATTGCGAATTTGCGTATGAGCGTTTACAACAAGGTATATGCCTGGGCTCGAGAGCTGTCGGCGAGATTCCTAGTTCTAGCAACGCTAAGACGGCTAAACCTAATTGAGTCGCAGCTCGAAATAACAAAAACGGAAAATTGCCTAAATTGCTCTAAGTGCTAAGTTTTCTCTGAAAAAATCCTCTTTTCACGCTCCTCGACCAGGACTCCTTATATACCAGCTCCAAGGTCGGTTTACGCTTTTACTCTTCTGCCTTTAAGCCGTCATAGCATAAAAATCGGGATATTCCATTTTCCCGATCTTCACAATTATCTTCAAAACTTCCGTATTTATCCGCGGAAACTTGACATTTATCGTTCCTTGTGGACCAAGCGTAAACCATGTTGTTGTGGTTTACGGGCTTTTGGTTAAGAAATCGTAGGATGGGCCTCGAGTCGTATTTTAGGTCCCTTGGGCCGTCTTCTGACTCAAAGCGTTTACTACGATTTCTTTCGATAAGGAACGAACTTTCCCCGGTATTAATCCGCAAAGTTTGATCGATGATTTAGAATAGCGGAAAAACTAGACTGAGCTCGCTACGGTCTTCGGGAGATAGCATTGAAGGTTTGACGAGAGTGCATGGACTAGTGTCGTCTCGACGTTTCGGAAGAGCTCGGTCGCTACGCAACGACCGAACTTTGCCTCGAGCCCGGTCGCTACGTAACGATCGAGTGGGATGAACGCTAGGTCGCTACATAGCGACCGAGCGAGACAGACGCTCGGTCGCTACATAGCGACCCAGCTTGGCCGAACTCGGTCGCTACGTAGCGACCGAGCTTTGGTTCGAGCTCGGTCGCTACGTAGCGACCAAGCTTTGGCTCGAGCTCGGTCGCTACATAGCGACCGAGCGGTACGAGCGCTTGGTCACTATGTAGCGACCGAGCTTGGCCGAGCTCGGTCGCTACGTAGCGACCGAGCGGGTTGGATGCTCGGTCACTATGTAGCGACCGAGCTCGGATCGGACTTGGTTGCTACGTAGCGACCGGACAGCGTGTATGTGCAGTAGTTACGCAATGACCGAGCTTGGTTTGTTTGCTTTGATCCTTCAAAGATACTTCTTCGTAAAAACTTCGTATTGGTTATTTTTTTACAAAAATTATATTTTTCTTTTTACTATCTTTTTCAGAAATGCGATTTCCGAGGGTTTTCGGGTGATAATTCCGTCGTGACCGTTTTTTACCCCAACAGTTAGCCCACCAGCCTGTTAGGACCATGCATCGTAGGGTCCTAGCGTGCGGTTAGGCATGTTTGGCTAGTTAGGCGTGTTGGATGGAATTAATCTCCAAAAGTCTGAGCTTGAATAGTAAATTCTCATTCCTATAAGAAAGGAGGTAACTTCTTCACAATTTTTTTCACTTTCTTATTTTCTCAAAGATTTTTCCTTAAGAAAACATTCCTTCTTTCTCCCTATCCCTTCCTTCCATTTTTTCCAAAGAGGAGTGTAAAATGTTGATTAAGAAAAAGATTGCGAGGAAAGGGTCTTCGTCCGCAAGTGCTCATGAAGAGCTCCTCGTTCCGAAGATAGAGTTTGTGCCTCACTCGGTAGATCCTGCCGAGAATGAGGCATGGTGGGTTGCGCATTACGGCTCGATCATTTCTCCCAAAGAGAAGCCGTTCCCGGTCCTGACCCATCGTGCAGTTGAGGAAGGAGCACCAAGCAGGAGTACTTACGAGTTCCTCGAGATCATGCGGTCGTTCTACCGTATTCCAAGCACGGTGGAGTTTCGGGTTCCTTGTCGAGGGGAAAGCGCTGATAACCCCCCGGAGGGTTATTTCACTTGCTACGAAGCGTACGTAGTGCATTGTCGCTTGGTTCCCGATTACCGTAATCATCGTCCGAGTGTTGGAGCGTTTCGAGGTGGCAATCAGCCAGTTGAATCCCCTTGCCGTTCAGCACCTTGTTGGAATCCTTATCTTAAGCTACGAGCATGGTCTCTCCCTTTCCGTTGATCACTTTGACGCGCTTTTGAGGCTACAGCTCGTCAAGGACAAGGAGATGTATAGGCTGGTCCCTCGGAGCTTCATTTCGGTGGTTAAGAGATTCATCTCCAACTTCAACTCGTGGATGAAATTTTTATTCTTTATTCGTATTGACGCAGCGTCTGTCGAAGAGAGTTTTATCCCACTGGTCCGGAGGTTGCCAAATGATCATCCCTTCATCAACCCGCTGGCCCCATTCCCCGAGGATATCATTGAAGTGAGGGATCTTCTTAGGAATGGTCCGTTTTTCTGAACTTCTTTCACGCCGAAACGAGTTCGGAAGGCTCTAAGGTTTGTGTGTCCCAATCCTGTGGAAGCGGGGAATAACTCCGAGCCCGATGATCAGGGTCCCGATGCTGCCCTGCTGCTGCGACGGGGTGGAACTCCTGAAAGGGGAAGGATATCGATCTTGGCGACATAGAGTTTTCGATGGACGATTCTATGCTTCCGGGATGGGATCCAGACCTTGCTTATGGCGACGGAAGCGGTTCTAGCGAGGTTCCTATTCCGGACTTTGACGATATCTTCGCTGGTTTACCCTCGGGCTTCGATGCTCCTCCACCAACGAATGAAACAGGAAGGCCGAAGGTTGTCGCGGAAGGGTCTCGTATTATAAACGGGGTATGATTTTCTCAAAAAATTTTGTGATTGCCTAGGTGTTTTTTTTTTTTGCTTATAACGCGTTAATTGGTTTCGCAGGGCCTTAACTTGCTTGGCTCGGCCATCGAAGCGAGTCATAGGGAAGCTATGGTCTATCGTTTCAAAGCAGAGAAAGCGGAGCGAGATCTCGCTCGCGAGCAAGGCGAGGTGTCGGAGCGAGAAGCGCAACTTACTCGTGATCATGCGCGGGCCATCCGTAAAGCGGAAAGGAAGGGCAAAAGGGAAATTGTCGAGGTGATGAAGACTCGTGCTTCTCAGTTTCAGGTCGAATACGGAAACCTCAAGGATGCCTTTACCTCGGTAGGCGATTTCCGTGAGTGCTGCGGTTCAGTCGGAAGTCTTTGGAGAACGCAAGCCGATGACTATGTGTTCGAGAAGGAAATGAGCTTGATGAAGAGCGGCATGAACGAACGTGCCCACGCTGAGGCACTCATTCCTTCGATCGACGAGAGGATCCAAGGGTTCTGGGATTCCATCTCGGTTTCCCCTGATACGAAGAGGTTCCGACCAGGCTTCCTGATGATGGCGAGGAAGTGGACCGTCATGCGGATGCGTTCGGTGCTTTGTTGTCCGCGGACTTTGACTTTGGGCCATGAGAGGCGGAGTGATTGCTGAGAGGAAGATGCTTGTCTTTCCATTCTATGTTTGTGGCCGAATGTGGCCTTTATTTCGAGAGATTATATGGGCCTATTTTGGCCATTTTTATTGCTTATAGGACTGGCCGTTGGTGGCTTTGAATCCCTTACCGCTTTACGCGGCTTTTATATATATGATGGATGTTTCATTTTGAATTTTCCCTGAGTAGGTTAGAAGTAAATATGAGTTGTCGTCTCATATTTAATTCCGATGAGACGTTCAATCTGTTGGTTCGTTCGTGATTTTCGTAGAAAATTACTTATCTTTACGATTTTCGGGAACATTGAGATGTAAATCGAGAGACATGGTTTAGGATTTCGTATCTTTTAGATATCATGTCTTGAGATGTTTGAGACCAGAGCGTTGGGTTTAGGGCAAGACCTAGGTTTACTTTCGGTTAAGGTTTGTGCGGTGACTAGCCGGCTATCGTTTTTCCTGTTGCGATTTCTTCCTGACTCCTTCTGATTTAAAGTCCGCGATAGGTTCTCGGCTTATATGACTTGTATGGTACGAATCGAGCATCTTCTCAGAGGCAATTTTTAAACCAACTGGGAGTGCTAAACCAAAATTTCGGATTTTTGTTGTAGCGCGCTTTTGTCCTTGTGTTGGACGTTTTGAAGATCAAAAGAGTGATCGAATTGCGTCTGTTTAAGACGGCTGGCGTGTTCGTCGGGGCCAATCGACGAACTGGGTGTAAGGTTTTGGTGGTCGCGTTCAGACAATTTGTTAGTATTATCTTCGAATTTTAACTTTGCGACGTCTCGCAGTTGTTTCGAGGATTATACGTGTATCTTTGAGTGTTTGAAAGATGACATTTTTACGATTTTGGGCTGGATGAGGCTGCAGACAAGAGTCTTAATGTTTCCAGGCGTGTCCGGAAAGTTTTTGCGTTTAACTGAAGTGTAAACGTTTTTGATAAAAAGGAGCAACGTAGATTGTAGTGAAAGTTTTTGAAGTTTTCAAAAACTCGATTACAATAATGAAGATTTTTCTAAATGGGAGTATACGAGTATACGCACCCACTCCCCCCCCCCATTTTAGAGAGGGGGATAGCTGAACTCGTCTTTTGACAAGCTGCCTACGTACCCCTTTCGAGGATCAAGCCATCTCGTAGTTCTGTTTCATGCCGCGGCTGTTTTTACTCGGCGGTAGACGTTGTGCTGTCCGCCTTGACCGTGTTGATCGTGGCTGGGTCAACCCTATTTTCCGGATGTTCCGGTTGAGTTGTAGCGTCGGCTTTGGACTTGTGTCGAGTTTCAACGTCCGATGCGTTTGCGTCGGCAGACGATTTTAATTCGTCTTTACTTGGGGCGTTTTTGGCCGAAGATTGATCCATCTTCGTGCGTTTTCAATTCGCAGTTGCAGAAGTCGTGACTTTCCTTAACTTGTGCTCTGCGAGGAAGCATAGCCGCGAATGTTTTTGGCATCCCCAGATAGCCGCGACTCCGCTTGGGGTCGGAAATTTGAGACCCAGGTGGTAGTTTGATGGAACTGCTTGCATGGCATTGAGCCATCGAGTTCCCATGATCACGTTGTAGATAGCGGGATGATCGACTACCGCAAACTCGACGATT
Source organism: Brassica rapa (assembly GCF_000309985.2). Taxonomy (NCBI): domain Eukaryota; kingdom Viridiplantae; phylum Streptophyta; class Magnoliopsida; order Brassicales; family Brassicaceae; genus Brassica; species Brassica rapa. The sequence continues at coordinate 108,311 of NW_022610266.1, read as the reverse complement.
TTTGTGATCTCCTTGGCCATGACTGGCAACTGGATTGATCGAAGAGTCATCGATACTTCGCCTGAGAAACCCGTGAGCAGTTTTGGCGTCGGAATTACTTCTCCGAGTTTGATGCTCATCCGCTTGAGAGTGTCGCGGAAGATTATGTTGACTGTGCTTCCCGTGTCGACGAGTACCCATCCGACTTCTAAGTCTCGTATGACGAGATCTATGACGAGCGGATCACAGTGAGGTTGATCGATGCCGCCGGCTTCCTCCTTTGTGAAGGTGATCGAGCAATTTTGGCCATCTCGGGGAGGAGACCATGTAGGCCAATTTGCACTTGACTCTGCCTTCTGTTGGTAAGCCTTGATGGCCGACACAGTATCGCCGCAGTATTGTGATCCTCCGATGATCATGTTGACTCTGCGACGATTGTTATCATTCCCCTTGTCGTCCGACCTCCTACCGCGTTTATCCCCAGGCTGGTTTCGTTGAGGAGATTTTTCAGCGAGTGGATTTCTGTCCGTCTTTGGAGGGCGATCAGAGTCGAGGATGAGATCCTTGACGCTGGTTACTTCCGAGAGCTCTCCAGCGAGTAGCTTCGTGGCCAGCCTTGCTCCCAAGACTTTGCAGTTGGTCGTGGAGTGTCCTCGGGATAGGAGGAACTCGCAGAAGGTGTTTTTGTCATACCCTTGATTGCGGGTCCACGTGTTGCCTGTGGTTCGGCCTTGATCCGAATTGATCGCATAATTATGCGCCCCTTGGAGATCTTCCACCTCGTGATGGACGTACTTGTCGTTACGACAGTTCTTCTTTCTTGCTTTCGGATCCACGTCCTTCGAGGATGGTCTTGCCGCCTTATGTTTTTGCGATTAGACTTTAGTTTCTTCCTTGACTATGATGTAGTCCGTTACTTTGTGGAGGGCGTCCTGGATCGTTCGCGGTTTGTCGAGGGTTATCCACTTTCTGAATTTCGACTTGTACCAGAGTGTCTTTCTCAGCGCGTCAATGGCCCCTTTTTCGCTTATCCCGCTGACCCTGGACATTATCAGCTTGAACCGGCTGATAAACTCGTGGAGGGGTTCGTCTTCCTTCTGGGAGAGACTCCAGAGATCGACATCGCAAGTTTCTCTGTCTATGAACACAGAGTATTGTTTGAGAAATTCCGATGCGAGCTGTCGGAAACTCCCGACGGTGTTGTGATGGAGGCGTCCGAACCATTCGGGCGCCGCTCCTTCTAGATTTTCGACGAACAGGCGGTAGTAGCCGGCATCTTTTTCGCCGTTCTTCAGTGTGGGAACCGAAATTCGCACTGTCGATTTCCGTTTAAATAAGGAAACTAAGAAAACCCTAGTTTCCCAGAGGACCCGGATATCTGTTAATTACCACACGTCAAGCAATCAGAACACGAGAATAACAACGATAAAGATAAGAAATCGAAAAGAGAGCAAAGTAGATCTTATTCCGAATCTGCGTATGAGCGTTACAACAAGGTATAAGCCTGGGCTCGAGAGCTGTCGGCGAGATTCCTAGTTCTAGCAACCCTAAGACGGCTAATCCTAATTGAGTCGCAGCTCGAAATAACAAAAACGGAAAGTTGCCTAAATCGCTCTAAGTGCTAAGTTTTTTCTCCAAAAAGTTCTCTCAGGTGCTCCTCGCCTAGGACTCCTTATATACTAGCTCCAAGGTCGGTTTACGCTTTTACTCTTCTGCCCTTAAGCCGTCATAGCATAAAAATGGAGATATTCCATTTTTTCCGATCTTCACAATTATCTTCAAAACTTCCGTATTTATCCGCGGAAACTTGACATTTATCCTTCCTCGTGGGCCAAGCGCGAACCATGCTGTGGTTCACGGGCTTTTGGTTAAGAAAAATCGTAGGATGGGCCTCGAGTCGTGTTTTAGGTCCCTTTGGGCCGTCTTCCGACTCGACACGTTTACTACGAGTTTTCCGCGGTTTCTAATCCGCGAAGTTTGATCAATGAATTAGAATAGCGGGAAACATGGACTGAGCTTGCTACGGTCTTCGGGAGATAGCATTCGAAGGTTTGACGAGAATGCAAGGACTGGTGTCGTATCGATGTTCGGAAAGGTTCAATCGCTACACAGCGACCGAACTTTGGCTCGAGCCCGGTCGCTATGTAGCGACCGAGCGAACGAGTGCTCGGTCGCTACGTAGCGACCGAGCTTCGGCTTGAGCTCGGTCGCTACGTAGCGACCGAGCGGGACGATCGCTCGGTCGCTACGTAGCGACCGAGCGGGACGATCGCTCGGTCGCTACGTAGCGACCGAGCTTGGCTGAGCTCGGTCGCTACGTAGCGACCGAGCGGGACGATCGCTACGTAGCGACCGAGCGGGACGATCGCTCGGTCGCTACGTAGCGACCCGAGCGGGACGATCGCTACGTAGCGACCGAGCGGGACGATCGCTCGGTCGCTACGTAGCGACCGAGCTTTGGCTCGAGCTCGGTCGCGACGTGCGACTCCGACCGAGCGAGGACGATCGCTCGGTCGCTACGTAGCGACCGAGCTTTGGCTGAGCTCGGTCGCTACGTAGAGACCGGGCGGGACGATCGCTCGGTCGCTACGTAGCGACCGAGCTTTGGCTCGAGCTCGGTCGCTACGTAGCGACCGAGCGGGACGATCGCTCGGTCGCTACGTTAGCGACCGAGCTTTGGCTCAAAGCGACCGAGCGGGACGATCGCTCGGTCGCTACGTAGCGACCGAGCTTTGGCCCGAGCTCGGATCGCTACGTAGCGACCGAGCGGGACGATCGTTCGGTTTGAATCCCAAAGAATACTTCTTCGTAAAAAACCTCGTATAGGTTATTTTTACGAAAATTACATCCCTTCTTTTACTAACTCTTTCGGAAATACGATCTCTGAGGATTTTCGGGTGGTAATTCCGTCGTAACCGTTTTTGACCCCAACAGTTAGCCCCCCAGCCCGTTAGGATCATGCATGGGGGGATCCTAGCGTGCGGTTAGGCATTTTGGCAAGTTAGGCGTGATGGATGGAATTAATATGCGAAAGTCTGAGCTTGAATAGTAAATCCTCATGTCTTATAAGAAGAGAGGTAACTTGTTCCATAATTTTTTCACTTTCTTGTTTTTCTCTAAGATCTTTCAAAAAAAAACTTTCTATCTTTCTCTCCACCCTTTTCCTCTATTCTCTTAAGAGAAGTGTAAAGATGTCGAGCAAGAAAAAGATTGCGACAAAAGGGTCTTCGTCCGCGAGTCCTTACGAAGAGCTCGTCGTTCCGAAGATGGAGTTCGTGCCTCACTCGGTGCATCCTGCCGAGAACGAGGCATGGTGGGTTGCTCATTATGGCTCGTTGATCCCTCCCAAGGAGAAGCCATTCCCGGTCCTGGTCCATCGTGGAGTCGAGGAAGAGGACGCAAGCAGGACTACTGACGAGTTTCTCGCGACGATGCGGTCGTTCTACCACATCCCGGATGTTGTGGAGTTCCGGGTTCCCTGCCGCGGGGAATGTGCTAACAACCCCCGGACGGTTACTTTACTTGTTATGAGGCGTTCATAGTGCGTTGTCGCCTCTGGTTTCCCATACCCGAAATTCTCGTCCGAGTGTTGGACCGCTTCGAAGTCGCGATAAGTCAGTTGACACCCCTTGCCATTCAGCACCTTATTGGGATCTTGATCCTAAGCTATGAGCATGGCCTTTCCCTTTCCGTCGATCATTATGAAGCGCTTTTGAGGCTTCAACTTGTCAAGGATACGGATAAGCATAGGTTTGTCCCTCGGAAATTTATGTCGGTGGTTAAGAAGTTCATTTCGAACTTCAACTTGTGGAAGAAGTTCTTTTTCTTTGTTCGTTTGGACGCTGCGTCCGTCGAAGAGAGTTGCATTCCACTGTTCCGGAGGTTGCCGAACAATCGTCCCTTCATCGATCCTCTTGCTCCGTTCCCTGAGGACATTATTGCGGTGAGGGATCTTCTCAGGAATGGTCCCTTCTTCTGGACTTCTTTCACGCCGAGAAGGGTTCGGAAGGCACTGAGATTTGTGCAACCTGGTCCTGCTTTGGGCGCAGACACGGGAAGCGACTCCGAACCCGACGACCAGAATCCCGTCGAAGCTCCGACAGCTGCGCCGGAATCGAGCTCTTGGATGGGAAAAGATGTCGATCTTGGCGACATAGAGTTTTCGATGGATGACTCTATGCTTCCAGGATGGGATCCGAACCTTGCTTACGGCGACGGAAGCGGTTCGAGCGAGGCCCCTATTCCGGATTTCGATGATTTCTTTGCTGGACTGCCATCGGGTTTCGATGATCCTCCTGTTACGAAAGAATCGGCGAGGCCGAGAGTCGTCGCGGAAGGATCTCGCATCATCAATGGGGTTAGTTATTTTTTGAGAATTTTTTTTTGGTGATTGTACCATGTATATATTCATATCATGCCAATGGTTTTTGCAGGGCCTGAGCTTGCTGGGCTCGGCCATTGAGGCGGGCCATAGAGAAGCCATGGTCTACCGCTTCAAGGCGGAGAAAGCGGAGCGGGATCTCGCTCGCGTGCAAGGCGAGATGCTGGAGCGAGAGGCGCAGCTTTCTCGTGATCACGCGCGGGCTGTTCGTAAAGCGGAGAGGAGAGGCAAAAGAGAAATCATCGAGGTGATGAAGATTCGTGCATCGCAGTTCCAGGTCGAGTACGGGAACCTCAAGAATGCCTTTACCTCGGTGGGTGACTTTCGCGAGTGCCGTGGTTCGGTCGGAAGTCTTTGGAGGACGCGAGCCGATGACTATGTGTTTGAAGAGGAAATGAGCTTGATGAAGAGTGGGATGAGTGACCGTGCCCACGCTGAGGCGCTTATCTCTCCGATCGACGAAAGGATTCAAGGGTTCTGGGATTCTATTCCGGTTTCCCCTGATACCGAGGAGGTTTCGATCGATTTTCACGATGGTGGCGAGGAAGTGGATCGTCCCGCGGATGCGTTTGGTGCTTCGTTGTCCGGGGACTTTGACTTTGGATTATGAGGGATGGATCAGTTATCCTTGTTTTCGGCCAAGTGTGGCCCTTTGAATTTGGATTTCGTCTAGGCCTAGATGGCCGTATTTGTATTTCCGGGACTGGCCGTTGGTGGCTTTGAATCCCTTTCCGCTTTACGCGGTTTATTTATATGATAAATGTTTCGAGTTTTCCTGAGTAGGGTTGAAGTAAATACGAGTTGTCGTCTCGTATGTAGTTCTAATTAGACGTTCAATCTGTTGGTTCGTTTGTGATTTTCGTAAAAATTTATCTATCTTTACGATTTTCGAGAACATTGAGATACGAACGGAGAGGCATGGTTTATGATCTCGTATCTTTTAGATATCATGCCTTGAGATGTTTGAGACCAGAGCGTTGGGTTTAGGGCAAGACCTAGGTTTACTTTCGGTTAAGGTTTGTGCGGTGACTAGCCGGCTATCGTTTTTCCTGTTGCGATTTCTTCCTGACTCGCACCGATTTAAAGTCCGCGATATGTTCTCGGCTTATATGACTTGTATGGTACGAATCGAGCATCTTCTCAGAATCAACTGGAAGTGCTAAACCAAAATTTCGGATTTTTGTTGTAGCGCGCTTTTGTCCTTGTGCTGGACGTTTTTAAAGATCAAAAGAGTGATCGAATTGCGTTTGTTTAAGACGGCTGGCGTGTTCGTCGGGGCCAATCGACGAACGGGGTGTAAGGTTTTTGGTGGTCGTGTTCGGACAATTTGTTAGCATTGTCCTCGAATTTTAACTTTTTGCGACGTCTCGCAATTATTTCGAGGATTATACGTGTATTTTTGCGTGTTTGAAAGATGATAATCTTTACGATTTTTTGGGCCGGATGAGGCCGCAGACGAGCGTAAACTGAAGCGTAAGCGTTTTCGATAAAAAGGACAGTGTATATTGTAAAATTTTTGACGTGTCTAAAAACTCGATTACAATAATGGCGATTGTGGGAGTATACGAGTATATGCACCCACTCCCCCCCCCTTTTTAGAGAGGGGGATAGCTGAACTCGTCTTTTGACAAGCTGCCTACGTACCCCTTTCGAGGATCAAGCCATCTCGTAGTTCTGTTTCATGCCGCGAGTGTTCTTACTCGGCGGTAGATGTCGCGATGTCCGCCTTGACCGTGTCGATCGTGGCTGGGTCGACGCTATTTTCCGGATGTTCCGGTTGAGTTGTCGCGTGGGCTTCGGATTTTTGTCGAGCTTCGACGTCCGACGCGTTTGCGTTGACAGACGATTTTACTTCGTCCTTGGGCGGGGCGCTTTTGGCCGAAGATCGATCTATCTTCGCGCGTTTGCCGTTTGCAGAAGCCGTGATTTGCCTTAAGTTGCGACTGTTTTTGGCATCCCCAGATGGCCGCGACTCCGCTCGGCGTTGGGAACTTGAGACCCAGGTGGTAAGTTGACGGAACTGCCTGCATGGCGTTGAGCCATGGGGTTCCCATGATCACGTTATAGATAGCGGGATGGTCGACTACCGTGAATTCGACGATTTTCGTGATCTCCTTGGCCATGACTGGCAATTGGATTGATCCGAGAGTCATCGAAACTTCGCCTGAAAAACCCGTGAGCGGTTTTGGCGTCGGAATTACCTCTCCGAGTTCGATACTCATCCGCTTGAGAGTGTCGCGGAAGATTACGTTGACCGTGCTTCCCGTATCGACCAGTACCCTTCCGACTTCTAAATCTCGTATGACGAGATCTATGACGAGCGGGTCGCAGTGAGGTTGGTCGATACCGCCGGCTTCTTCCTCTGTGAAGGTGATCGAGCAACTTTGGCCGTCTCGAGGAGGAGACCATGTAGGCCAATTTGCGCTTGATTCTGCCTTCCGTTGGTAAGCCTTGATGGCCGACACGGTATCGCCGCAGTATTGAGATCCTCCGATGATCATATTGACTCTGCGACGATTGTTATCGTTCCCTTTGTCATCCGGCCTCCTACCGCGTTTATCCCCAGGTTGGTTTCGTTGAGGGGATTTTTCAGCGGGCGGATTTCTGTCTGTCTTTGGAGGCCGATCAGAATCGAGGATGAGATCCTTGACGCTAGTTACTTCCGAAAGCTCTCCAGCGAGTAGCTTCGCGGCCAGTCTTGCTCCCAGGACTTTGCAATTGGTCGCGGAGTGTCCTCGGGATTGGTGGAACTCGCAGAAGGTGTTCTCGTCATACCCTTGATTGCGAGTCCAAGTGTTTCCCGTGGTCCGGCCTTGATCCGAATTGATCGCATAGTTATGCGCTCCTTGGAGATCTTCCCCCTCGTGATGGACGTACTTGTCGTTACGAGAGTTCTTCTTTTTCCCCTTCGGATCTGCGTCTTTCGAGCTTGGCTGAGCTCGGTCGCTACGTAGCGACCGAGCGGGACGATCGCTCGGTCGCTACGTAGCGACCGGGCGGGACGATCGCTCGGTCGCTACATAGCGACCGAGCTTTGGCTCGAGCTCGGTCGCTACGTAGCGACCGAGCGGGACGATCGCTCGGTCGCTACGTAGCGACCGAGCGGGACGATCGCTCGGTCGCTACGTAGCGACCGAGCGGGACGATCGTTCGGTTTGAATCCCAAGAATACTTCTTCGTAAAAATAACCTCGTATAGGTTATTTTTACGAAAATTACATCCCTTCTTTTACTAACTCTTTCGGAAATACGATCTCTGAGGATTTTCGGGTGGTAATTCTGTCGTAACCGTTTTTGACCCCAACATTCAGTCTCGCTCTTCCCAACGCGATGTGGAAGCCTGAAGGTGTGTTTTTGGATCGGCCGTACCATTGTACTTTGGTACATTGATTTTTCCCGGATCGGATATCCTCATATCCGAAATGCGACTGGTAAAGGAGGTCTTTCGAGCTCCTTCCAGCAGTCGATCAATTTCGGGGGCAGCACTAGTAGCATGATGGATTTGAGACTTTACGGCTCTCACTTCTACCGCAGTCTTGGTGATGTAGTCACGAAGATCGCGGATATCCGACATCTCGTTAGTAGATTTCCGAGCCTGTCGGCGTTTACTGCGAGCGAGCTCGGTTTGCTTTTCAGCCAGCTCTTCTTGTTCGTTCCAATAGACGATTTCCTCTTCTTCCGTCATTAGTTTGTCGAACGGAGAGCTTTCCCGAGCAGAGTGGCTTCTGGTCCTTCTTGGATGTCTGTCGACGTCCTCGTCGGTGTCGTTGGAGACATCGCTAGGATCCAGGTCAATGCGTTCGGCTTCGTTATCCTCCGAATCCTTTGCAGGAGGCGGAGGACTTTCAGAGTTCCCCTTTTCGATGGGAGATTTCTCGCTAGGGTTTTGACCCGAAGGTCGTTCCCGCGCGACTCCAGATCTGTCAAGTGGGGTAGCGAAGTCGAGCCTCTTCCCGTGGATTTTGGTGGTTCCGCGGGGACGGATTGCTCGAGTCCTTGCCGTTAAGGTTTCAACCTGTTTGGTCAAGGTACTCACAATCATGTGGAAGATTACGTTGACTGTGCTTCCCGTGTCGACGAGTACCCTTCTGACTTCTAAGTCTCGTATGACGAGATCTATGACGAGCGGATCACAGTGAGGTTGATCGATGCCGCCGGCTTCCTCCTTTGTGAAGGTGATCGAGAAATTTTGGCCATCTCGGGGAGGAGGAGACCATGTAGGCCAATTTGCACTTGACTCTGCCTTCTGTTGGTAAGCCTTGATGGCCGACACAGTATCGCCGCAGTATTGTGCTCCTCCGATGATCATGTTGACTCTGCGACGATTGTTATCATTCCCCTTGTCGTCCGACCTCCTACCGTGTTTATCCCCAGGCTGGTTTCGTTGAGGAGATTTTTCAGCGAGTAGATTTCTGTCCGTCTTTGGAGGGCGATCAGAGTCGAGGATGAGATCCTTGACGCTGGTTACTTCCGAGAGCTCTCCAGCGAGTAGCTTCGTGGCCAGCCTTGCTCCCAAAACTTTGCAGTTGGTCGTGGAGTGTCCTCGTGATAGGAGGAACTCGCAGAAGGTGTTTTTGTCATACCCTTGATTGCGGGTCGACGTGTTGCCTGTGGTTCGGCCTTGATCCGAATTGATCGCATAATTATGCGCCCCTTGGAGATCTTCCACCTCGTGATGGACGTACTTGTCGTTACGACAGTTCTTCTTTCTTGCTTTCGGATCCACGTCCTTCGAGGATGGTCTTGCCGCCTTATGTTTTTGCGATTAGACTTTAGTTTCTTCATCGACTATGATGTAGTCCGTTACTTTGTGGAGGGCGTCCTGGATCGTTCGCGGTTTGTCGAGGGTTATCCACTTTCTGAATTTCGACTTGTACCAGAGTGTCTTTCTCAGCGCGTCAATGGCCACTTTTTCGCTTATCCCGCTGACCCTGGACATTATCAGCTTGAACCGGCTGATAAACTCGCGGAGGGGTTCGTCTTCCTTCTGGGAGAGACTCCAGAGATCGACATCGGAAGTTTCTCTGTCTATGAACACAGAGTATTGTTTGAGAAAATCCGATGCGAGCTGTCGGAAACTCCCGATGGTGTTGTGATGGAGGCGTGCGAACCATTCGAGCGCCGCTCCTTCTAGATTTTTGACGAACAAGCGGCAGTAGCCGGCATCTTTTTCGCCGTTCTTCAGTCTCGCTCTTCCCATCGCGATGTGGTAAGCCTGAAGGTGTGTTTTTGGATCGGCCGTACCATTGTACTTCGGTACTTTGATTTTTCCCGGATTGGATATCCTCATATCCGAAATGCGACTGGTAAAGGAGGTCTTTCGAGCTCCTTCCAGCAGTCGATCAATTTTGGGGGCAGCACTAGTAGCATGATGGATTTGAGACTTTACGGCTCTCACTTCTACCGCAGTCTTGGTGATGTAGTCGCGAAGATCGCGGATATCCGACATCTTGTCAGTAGATTTTCGAGCCTATCGGCGTTTACTGCGAGCGAGCTCGGTTTGCTTTTCAGCCAGCTCTTCTTGTTCGTTCCAATAGACGATTTCCTCTTCTTCCGTCATTAGTTTGTCGAACGGAGAGCTTTCCCGAGCAGAGTGGCTTCTGGTCCTTCTTGGATGTCTGTCGACGTCCTCGTCGGTGTCGTTGGAGACATCGCTAGGATCCAGGTCAATGCGTTCGGCTTCGTTATCCTCCGAATCCTTTGCAGGAGGCGGAGGACTTTTAGAGTTCCCCTTTTCGATGGGAGATTTCTCGCTAGGGTTTTGACCCGAAGGTCGTTCCCGAACGACTCCAGATCTGTCAAGTGGGGTAGCGAAGTCGAGCCTCTTCCCGCGGATTTTGGTGGTTCCGCGGGGACGGATTGCTCGAGTCCTTGCCGTTAAGGTTTCAACATGTTTGGTCAAGGTACTCACAAGCTTATCCTGTTCTTCTGACATTTTCTCATAGGTGGCGAACATCTTTTTAAACTTCTCGAGCGCCTCGGCGTTGGCTGGTGCGTTGGCCGCGGGTACGTCTGCTGCTGGAGTGTGGATATTGGTGTCGCTGCCTCCGTTAAGAGGAGTCTGCACGTTATCCGCGTCGTTAGTTGACATGTCTGATTGAGCGTGGTGTGGCTTTTGAAGGTTAGATTGATCCGTATCCCCCTCCTTCTAGCGCCGAACTGTGGGAACCGAAATTCACACTGTCGATTTCCTTTTAAATAAGGAAAGTAGGAAAACCCTAATTTCCCAGAGGACCCGGATATCTGCTTCTACCACACGTCAAGCAATCAGGACATGAGAATAACAACGATAAAAATAAGAAATCGAAAAAAGAGAGCAAAGAAGATCTTATTCCGAATTTGCGTAAGAGCGTTTACAACAAGGTATATGCCTGGGCTCGAGAGCTGTCGGCCAGATTCCTAGTTCTAGCAACCCTAAGACGGCTAAACCTAATTGAGTCGCAGCTCGAAATAACAAAAACGGAAAATTGCCTAAATTGCTCTAAGTGCTAAGTTTTCTCTGAAAAAATCCTCTTTGCACGCTCCTCGCCTAGGACTCCTTATATACTAGCTCCAATGTCGGTTTACGCTTTTACTCTTCTGCCCTTAAGCCGTCATAGCATAAAAATGGAGATATTCCATTTTTCCCGATCTTCACAATTATCTTCAAAACTTCCGTATTTATCCGTGGAAACTTGACATTTATCCTTCCTTGTGGACCAAGCGTAAACCGTGCTGTGGTTTGCGGCCTTTTGGTTAAGAAATCGTAGGATGGGCCTCGAGTCGTGTTTTAGGTCCCTTTGGGCCGTCTTCCGACTCGAAGCGTTTACTACGATTTCTTTCGATAAGGAACGAACTTTCCGCGGTATTAATCCTCAAAGTTTGATCGATGATTTAGAATAGCGGAAAAACTAAACTGAGCTCGCTACGGTCTTCGGGAGATAGCATTGAAGGTTTGACGAGAGTGCATGGACTGGTGTCGTCTCGACGTTTCAGAAGAGCTTGGTCGCTACGCAGCGACCAAACTTTCGCTCGATCCCGATCGCTACGTAGCGACCGAGCGGGTTGGATGCTCGGTCGCCATGTAGTGACCGAGCTTGGCTCGGACTTGGTTGCTACGTAGCGACCGGACAACGTGTATGTGCGGTAGTTACACAATGACCGAGCTTGGTTCGTTTGCTTTGAGCCTTCAAAGATACTTCTTCGTAAAAACTTAGTATTGGTTATTTTTTTACGAAAATTATATTTTTCTTTTTACTATCTTTTTCGGAAATGCGATTTCCGAGGAGATTCGGGTGATAATTCCGCCGTGACCGTTTTTGACCCCAACATTGACAACCCTGTTCCAGCATCTGAATCGCTCGAACTGCTTGAACCACTATTTTCACTTGAACCGGACACAGACATTCGTACTGGATCGGATGAAGCCCAGTCTCCAATTGCACACAACCTTTATGGCATTCGAGAGTGGCCTGTTACTTTCCCAACAAGTTCATACCTAGGATCATCTCGTGATTCTTTAGGTGGGCACAAACCAGATTCACAGGGAAGACCTTTCCCGGGATCTGCACTGGGATATTCGACATGAGACGTAGTGAGTTCCTGGCTTGCCCACCATCTGCCCTCACTATCCCAAAATTATCACCAGCGTACAGACAGAACAGACCCTTTATGACCAGTCCCGGACTCACAAAACCTATGTGTAGCCCCTGCGTCGGAAAGTACGTGAGTTTTTACCCCACCGACCATGAGGGTACCTATCAGAGACCCCTCATCAGAATCCCCTAGACATTTCTAGGTTCCAGACCAAGCATTTCTGCTTGAGGGCCCTAGCAGATATGAACTCGTTTAGGTAAGCCAACCTTGGTCCATCTCTGGACTCGATTGCATACCACCTTGGTCCATCCGCTAGGTCACTCGCCATACTGGTCGAGCCCTATCCGATCCCATATGGATCCTTAAGGCGTAATGCTTATCTTTGTTGAGTCCTGGTAGACTTCTGCAAATCCCTAAGCGACAAAGCTTTAGTGGAGTGCCTTGTTCCCCAGGCCACTCAACCGTAAACATAAACTACCTTAGACTGATTCACAACATCTTGTTGTAATCATATACCACTGTCTTATGGAAAATACTTTGGTCATGACCATACCATGAAGGATGTCCCATAACATCCGTCAATGCATTGCCAATATGTTCAATACTTCCACTTCCAGTGGGTACCTAGATGAGTAGGATTTCGATTTGATCACACATTTGGAAAACGTCCCATACCATTCTCCAAAGCGTCTTACTATTGCGAATGCTCACACCATTCACAATAGTAATTATAATATCCTCAATCCCCATCATACTAAGATACTTAACATCATGTTCTTCCAATGATTGGAATGAACACCCTGAGTTTCCTCATTCTTTCTTTCAACGGATTAAGATTGGAATTGATTCATTCCATCCAACTAGATCTAAGGAAACCTATCTTGACTTATACCGAGTCCTAGCTGATCCATCTGATCACAAGTCCACTCGTGTACTGGTCATGTAGTGTCTCCTTTGACTCAGATTTAACATTGCATATGCTTTACTTATTATGAACGGCCATCAAGGGATAACACTTAACTTCAGTAGAGTGCTGCACGTTTATTTCAACCTAAGCCACTCTCTGGTCCATGTTACTTCCCTTGTCCAGGTAATCCATAAACAAGTTTTGCATTGCTTCCATCCCTTCCAACCCGTCTATTACTTCTAAAAAACTAAATCGACCAACCTTTCTGTTTATAGGATCTTCCCCTTGGAAAATGTATATTGGCTAGGCCGGTTTATCTTAGAACTCCCACATTCACAAGCATGATACCCTAGCTTACCTCAACTCTTTCTTGGCTCACCCCAACTAAGGTTTCATAGTCATCATAGTTTTGAGAAATAATTGTGATTTGGAAACCAACATCTTAGAGCGTTGTCCCAAACAGGATCAACCTGGCTCTGATACCAACTTGTAACACCCCGATCCGGCCGACTAGGCTGTGGTCGAAGTCTTACGTTGCTTGGTCCACTTCTTGGCCGAACCTCTTAATTTTTGCCATTTATTTATAATATCGCCTAAAGGCAAGGGCTAACTTAGATCTTAGTTAAAGACTTCCCTAGCCATTAATAGACTAGATCCTTTCAACAGATACGCAGCGGATTTTTCTCTAGTTAACTATTGGTCTAAAACCAATCTAACAGTTGTCTGGTCGAATCATGATAGACCATATATTTTACCCATTTTTAATCATGGTCTATAAGTGTTTTAAAGTGTTTTAAGATACAATTATTATGTTTTGGAGTCTATTTAGAGTATTTACAGGTTCATGGACGTTTAGGAGAAATATGGTGATTTTGGAGTCTTTTGGAGCCTTTGGAGGTGCAGAGTTGCACAAACGCGTCAGATGTTTAGCTATGGATGGAGACCTTCTGACCGTTATATTGATCTCATATTTTGACACAAGATAGAGCTTTAAGTTAGCTTTCCAATGCCACCGGTCTCAGTTCAGTCGGCATCCTGTAGCAGACGTTATGCCCGTTTTACTGAAGAGTGGTCAATCTGCCTCGCGAGAGGAAGCTGCCGAGAAGAGGAAGCCACGTCGATCGATGCAGCATTTTGTACGTCGATCGATGGAGATCCCAGATCGTGGGCCTTGTATATTTTATGACTGCGTGAAACCTAGAAGCCAAAAATTACCAAAATGCCCTTGGACGACCCGTAACCCTATTTATGTCATTTCTAAGCCATTGTTGACGGCTACGCTTTTACACGCTTTCTGTTTCATTGTTTCACTGAGAGGACAGAAGGGAGGAACTCCTATCAGAGTCCTCCTGGAACTCCTTTGGTTTTATTTATCTATTTCATTTCAGTTTTATATCTATCCATCTATGATTTATGTTTTCATGTCTGAGTAGATCCACCTGTTGGATCCAGGGTTCAGATAGGTTTGTGGGATTAGCCCCAAACTATAGATCTGCCTTGTTGTGATATTCATGATAGATTTATATTCATTGCTTGTTTTAGCCTTGCTAACTAGAACTTGATCATAGAATTGCATACTCAAGCACCCTTGTTATCCCATCCTGACATCTATCTATCATATTAGGACTGCTAGAGAGGGCTAACCGCCAATTTAGTATCTTAATAGGGCATATCATACTCGCGCATAGGCCTAGCTAGAACCCGTCGATCGATGTCCTTAAATGACTATTGATCGAAGTTGGCAAAGGTGTATCGGTCGACGTCCCAATAGGACCATCAATCGACACTCTTTCGTTGTCGACATACTAACCGTTGAGACACGAGATCTAGCCTGTTAACCAGTGACACATGCGACAGCTGATTACTGAGTTAAGCAGTTGAGCTCTAACATATCATGCATGCAACAAATAGGTACCTATAGGAATTATAATCTCCAACACCTGAATAGAAACCTTAGATCTAGCAACTATCCTTCCATCGAACAACCCTTGCCAAGCTGAACAATTGACTTGTTCAACTTGTTTACTACTTTGTTTATTTAATTGCTATTTTACTGCTTTATAATATATTAGCCTAGTTTATTATAAATTGTTTAGATCTAATCGGTTCCCTAGCTCCTTATAGATTCGATCCCTAAGTACTATAACTCGACCTCCTTTGATGAGAGTAACACTCTTTAGGGTAATTTGAGTGATATCAAATTTGGCGCCGTTGCCGGGGAGCTTTGATCGCCACTAGATCTTCTTTAGTTAGATTTAGTCTAGGTTTTGTTACTGTTCGAAAAACTCATAAAATTTTTTCTTCTATTTCAGGTACATACATATCAGTACCAGAGCAATGAAGAGAAAATTTCTAGGTCCTTCAAGGAAAGAACCTGCTGGTCTATGCACGATCCGTAATTCTAAGAGGGAAGTATCGATCGACACCCTCCAAGCCGCATCGATCGATGGCATACACCATCAATCGATCGACACCATTCATCCGACGTCGATCGACAAACGACAAGCAGCGGTGATCGACAGAGCCAACAAATCGTCAAACAACACTGTTCACCGAGGTACTATTCATCGAGGTATTGTTCATCCATGTACTGTTCATCATAATACTATTCATGCTAGTACTTTTCATCGCGAAACTATTCATCGTGACACTATTCACTTACCGTCGATCGACACAATTCAAATTCCATCGATAGACACTATTCCTGTCCCGTCGATCAACACTGTTCATCCCGTGTCGGTCGACACTATTCATATCCCGTTGATCGACACTGCTCATCTCGTATCGGTCGACACTATTCATATCCCGTCAATCGACACTGTTCATCCCGTGTCAGTTGACACTATTCATATCCCGTCGATCGACACTGTTCATCCTGTGTCGCTTGATATCACTCAAATTACCCTAATAAGTGATCTTACTCTCTCAAATAAGAGGTTCGATTGTAATACTTAGGGATCGAATCCACAGAGAGCAGGGGCACACAATAGACTATAGAAATCAAGGTTAAGCTAGGTAATCAATATTAAAACAGTAAATAAAGCAATGTGAACAAGGTAGTTGTTCGATTGATTGAGGTTGTAAACAGTAAGGAGAAATAGCTAGACCTAGGGATTTATCAATCAAGAGATTTAAAACTACAATTCAAGGATGCTAATAGCTTAAAGATTCATTCTAGAACTCGATTATAATAAGTAAGTAATCCATCTCTCAATGCAATTACTAATCAGATGCCTAAGTCTCTGTTCCAGCTTTCGCATGCGAACAAGAAGTGAGTGTCGATCGATGCTATGGTCTGAGCATCGATCGATACTTCCTCAGAAAAGCGTTAACGACCTAATCGATTATGTTCAACTAGACTCTTAGACCAAATTCTCATATGCGCCTAAGTATCTAATCCAGAAGCATTCGGGTTCTGTTAATTGGCTGCACTTTAGTGCATCTCAATTGTCATATGATTCTAGGTTCAAACAATCAGTCACACTTTCATGTGAATAAAACTATTCCAGATCCTAGTATTACAAATCACCCTGGTGTAGAAGTTCTATAGATAGCCTAGAAATTCTAATTGATTATCAGTTTGACATTAAGCTCATGAAATCCCTAAACCTAACAAGATGAACTACTCAGACATGATAGAAGAAATACAAATTATAGTCTGAATAATATAATAGAATAGAAAGCAATAATAAAATCAATGGAGTTCCAATCAATCTCTGAAGGATAATTGATCTTCTCTCCAACCCTAAAACAAGAATAATGGAGTAAAGAAAAGTGTAAAGAGAGCGTAGCCGTCAACAATGGCTTAGAATAACATAAATAGGGTTTTTGGTCGTCCAAGGGCATTCTGGTAATTTGTGATGGCTTCTGGGCTTCAATTAGTCATAAAATATACTCAGCCCACATTCTGTCATCCATATCGATCGATATGAACGCTTTCCCATCGATCGATATACATTCCTCTTCTCGACAGACTCCTCTCGCGAGGCAGACTGACCACTCTTCAGTAAAATGGGCATAACGTCTGATCTAACCGTGGATAACTTAATACCGGTGGCATTGGAAAGCGAACTCAAAGCTCTATCTTGTGTCAAAAGATGGACTCAATTTAACGGTGGGAAGGTCTCCATCCATAGCTACACATCTGACGCGTCTGCGCAGCTCTGCACTTAAAAGGCTCCAAAAGACACCAAAATTACCATATTTCTCCAGAACGTACCTGAACCTGTAAATACTCTAAATAGACTCTATATTGTAGTAAATATATATATATAAACACTTATAGACCATGGCTAAAAATGGGTAAAATTCATGGTCGATCAACTCCCCCAGACTTACCCTTTTGCTTGTCCTCAAGCAAAACCAACAGGCAGTCTCTCTGAAAGAGGTTTGAAAATGGAGGAACTTACATGATTTAAAACTTAGAACCATCACCTCTACAATATTGCAATCCACATCTAAGAAGTCATAATTACAGAAGCACATTATACAATATCATAGCTTAGCAACCAAATTCACCTAGCCAACATCTTAGCAAATCATGTCTGACATTCCCCTCTACCAACCTCATTTCTTAACATAAATAAATGTGTATGCTTTACTTTGGGAGTATCAATCACAAGACACATGGACTCTTACCCCAACAGGTATCTGAGTAAACAGGTAGTCTTGTTCTAGTTTCTTTTACTCTATATCTCCCTTCTCTGAATCCTTTTTATCTCAATTCCAATGAACAAAGATGATGATGCAGTCCATCTTATTCACCTTCTTTTCGAATTTTTTTTTTATTATATATATTTTATTCTTTTCTTGACAAAGTGTAGGCGAATAGTGGGGTGATCGGTAATGTACCTACCCCTCGCTTCCAACAATGTGTGATCATTCTATTAGAGTAGAATAATGAGGTCATCGGTAATGTACCTACCCCTCTAAACCGTAAGAAATCATCTCAATCTTTTATTTTATTTTATTAGGATGCCAAAGGGAGGAGAGAACGAAACCAAAATCACTCAGACTTTTACCTTTCAGACCTGAAGGAGGAATCCGATCCAGTGTATACCAAGCCCCAAGACAAGCAGTTAAGTCAAATTAGGTTGGAGGTCAGCTTCGGTTCCTTCAAACAATCTCAGCAAGTGTGAACATAGTTGACAGGTTGATCAACTTTAGTATCTTTAGTACTTTCTGCAATCAGTAAGTCTAGATCATCATCCCCTTCTTGACTCAATAAAAACAAATTTTGAAAATGTTTTAAATAAGATTCATAAAAGTAGATAAACGTTAGTAATCCCCCATACTTAAATTACACTGTCCCCAGTGTAACACAGTCGGTGGTAAGGGGAAAATCAAAAAGCAGAAGTACAAAATTTAACAAGTAAGAACGATATACCTGACCATATTAAGTGTCGATCGATGGAAAAGAGTTACCATCGGTCGCTGCAGGTGATGTACTGTCGATCGATATCGACATGCTCTAATCGGTCGATATTCAAGGCAATCGGCTACTCGGGTCCCTATTCTAAATATCTAACTCAAACATAATATTAGTAGAACCTCCCCCAAATTTAAATAACAGTATGAATAGTGTTATACAGTCTAAGATTGGTGGGAAAATAAACCATAAGGATGATATTCAACAAGGCTCGCGGGTATACATGCCTTTGATTTGAGTATTATCAACAAAATTAAGTGTCGGTCGATGCTGATGCAGAACTCATCGATTCTTGTGCAAACTCATCTGCTTGATATATTTTCCTATAACCTAACATAGATAAAATTCTAAAAGTTAATAATATATAACTAATAAAACCAATTTGCTAATAATAAATTTTTTTTCGATGAACAGTCATTCTGCCACAGTAGCTCTGCTACAGTAACACAACTACAGTAACTCCTGGTTTTCTGCTACAATGTCGGTCGATGTTGCTGCTACAGTATCGGTCAATTTCATTGCTAGAGTGTCGCTCGATGCTACAATGTCTCTGCTACAGTGGCGTCGTTACTGTTCACTTTTTTTTTTAAATCCTTAGAAAACAAGAAAAATCAGTAATAAATGAAAATTAAACCATATTTAAAACAAACCTAACATTGGGTTGCCTCCCACTCAGCGCTTATTTTAAGTCATTAGCTTGACTTCGGGAGATGTGATTTAGTCTGGATTAGCATGTGAACTTGCTCCAAAACAAGTCTCAGGAGATGCCTCGACATATGCGCATCAGTGCTGACGATCGATATCAGGAGATGTCTTGACAGATGAAGATTAATATCGATCGATGTACACAAGTACCATCGATCGATGTCGAGACACCAGACACGCAACATTTTGGATTCAGCAGACGTAAAAAGACTGGCACCAGAACACTACACCAAAGATGAAATCGATGAGATGGTGTTTGGTATTTGTGGAGCTCAGGAGAAACTGGGAGAGGAGCTCAAAACATTGATAGAGGATACACATCAGCCTTTGGATAGAGGCTACAATGAGTTTTTCAGAAGTATGGCAGAAATGAGGACATAAATTGAGAGTTTACGTCAGCAACTTGAGAAGGAAGCTACGACCTCAGCATCGATCGACGCACCACATGCAACATCGATCGACGTCAGTCTTCCTACAGCTCAGATCCCTGCAAAACCGCAATGTTCAACACAACACAGGGATGAATCTGAAATTTCATACATCGACACAAGGATAAATGACGTTTACTTCCCTCTCAACAACACTAAAATAGAGCTACTACAGCAAGATATGGACACCATTCGCAAGAAGGACCAACAACCAGCCACATCGATCGACATGTGTACCTTCATATCGCTCGACGCTAAAGTCTCAGCCATGAATGAGAGGCTGAGGACTTACGAGGACATGCATGACCGCTTTATATCACCAGTCATGATAGATTTAAACAAATTGTCTAGTCAATTACTTCATGCCCAAAAGGATATTAAGAACATTACTAATCAAAGTTTTTTGCAGGCAAAATCAGCATCGATCGACAGTCTACGAGGGCCTTGGATCGATGGCAAGAAACCTGTGGAGTTACTTCCTTACACAGCAGCAGAAGTTGACAAGATCACATCCAAGATCTACACTGCTCTAGACACCATGGAGGAACGACTTGACAAACACTGCGATGACATCTACTTTCCATTCGACAACAAAATCAGTGGACTAGACAGCCACACAGAATGGCTACAGAAAGAAGTCAAAGCCATTCAGAGGCAACTCGCAGCTCAACACCAGATATCAGCATCGATCGACAGAACACGAGCGAAATCGATCGATGACAATTTGCCGAGATCGACCAACGAACACATAATCGCATCGATCGACGCCGAGTCTACACCAATCAGCGAGCAACTTATACACAAGACGATAGAGTCAATGCAAAAGAAACTGACAGATCTTTCAGCATACGCCTATGACAACATAGGCTGGCACCAGGTCAGTATTGACAACGTTCAAGAAAGGCTACAGAACATCTCCAATGTACTTGAGAAGATGGATGACAAATGGACATGAAATGATGAAGCCACAAGAAGTTTCATTGCATCTTGGTCCAGAATGTGCAGAGATGACGTGGATGCTTGTTTTCCAACAAGCAGCTGTTTCTCCACCCAATCGCCAATCACTACCGCAGTCAAGCTAAATGACTATAACCAAGCGCTGAGTGGGAGGCAACCCACTATTAGGTATTTTATTTAGGTTTTATTAGCTAGCATTTATTTACTTTCGTTTTATTTCTTTCAGATTTAGGAGACCCAAGTAGGAGGACCTGAATATCGACTGACGACGAGATGTCGAAATAGCTCGACATAGACAACCACACGACGATCGATGTAACACTTACACATCAATCGATATCTAATCCGGTCAGATGTATCTTTCTTACTTGTTACATTTCGTACATCATGAACTATTCATCATAACTCCGACTGAGTTACACTGGGACAGTGTAATTTAAGTCTGGGGGGAGATTTACTGATATAATTTATTCTATTCTTATATAAAAAGGAATTTTAATAAATTATGCTTAGCTATTGAAAATAAAAACTATAACCTTATATTGATTTAAACATGAATATCTAACCAATCTTTAGCACCATTTTAGATTTACTTATTGCAGATAGCACTAAAGATGCTAAAGCGGATCAACCTATCAACTACACACTTGCCTTGAACCGTATGAAGTAACCAAAGCTGATTTCCAACACTAAACCTGACATAACCGCTTGTCTTGGGGCTTGGTATACATGGGATCGGATTCTTCAGACAGGTCTGGAAGGTAACGCCTGGTTTAGATTATTTATCATATTTTCTCTCTCTAAATTTCGACCCTAGATTAGTTAGTGAGTATATGAAAAAAAAGATCTATTGTTTAATTAGGATGAGTCTGAACAGGACTTGGTGGCTAAAACCATTAAGGCTTGATTCATAAAGACTCAAATAAAAGAGTTTGAAACGGGACTTGGAGGCGGTAATCTTCAAGGCTCGCTTTCGCAAAGAACTCTTGGATATAGGTCAAAAAGAAGTGAACAGAACTTGGTGGCAACCACCATTAAGTTTTGATTAATGGAAGCCTGTCCAATCTTGGTCAGTGATCCTGCAATGGAAGCAGACTTTGACTCAAGAGAGGAATTTAGAGAGAGAGAAACTAGGATAACTTTTACCTACAGCTCCAGATACCTGTCTGAAATCCTTGCATCCTGTGATCGATACTCCCAAGGTTAAGCATTCACTTTATATTTATGCTAAGAAATGAAATCAGTAGAGGGGATGTCAGACGTGAATTGATGAGTTCTGGTATGTTAGAAATGGTTGCTAAGCTAGGATATTGCATAGTGTACTTTTGTGATTAGGAATTTTTAAATGTGGTTGCAAAATTGTTGAGGAAAGATTTCTATGCTTTAAAATCTTAAGTCCCCAATATTTTCAAATCTCTTTCAGAGAGACTGCCTGTATGTTTTGCTTGAGGACAAACAAAAGGGTAAGTCTGGGGGAGTTGATATACCTTGGATTTGACCCATTTTTATCCATGGTATATAAGTATTTTATTATATATATATCTATGTTTTCTACTCTTCTAGGTATGTTTTCAGGTTCAGGTGCATTTCGGAGTAAAGCTATGACTTTGGAGCATTTTGGAGCTTAAAGGACATTTCACCCGAGCTGACCACGTAGAGGAAGAACAATCGATCGATGCGCAACAGTGCTGACGATCGATATAAGGAGATGCCTCGACAGATGAAGATTAATATCGATCGATGTACACAAGTACCATCGATCGATGTCGAGGCACCAAACACGCGGCATTTGGATTCAGCAGACTTAAAAACCAAGGCCAAGCCAAATTACCAAAATGCCCTGACGAGTTTTTAACCTAGTAGATTATATACTTCCTAAGTGTTTTGACGGCAAGGAGAGCTTTTTCTAGACCCAGTTTTGTTACAAGTTTTATTGGGAGAGAAGATCACTTGTGATTGAAACTCCTTGTTTTCATTTATTTTCATCTATACTATGAGTTTCTATTCCTTTATTGTTATGAATTGTTTTGCTATGTCTGAGTAGTTCAATTATTAGATCCAAGGTTCAGATAGGTTTGAGGGATTAGCCCCAAACTATAGATCTGCCTTGTTGTGATATTCATGATAGATTTGTATTCATTGCTTGTTTTAGCCTTGCTAACTAGAACTTGATCATAGGATTGCATATTCAAGCACCATTGTTATCCCATCCTGACATCTATCTATCATATTAGGACTGCCAGAGAGGGTTAACCGCCAATTTAGTATCTTAATAGGGCATTTCATACTCGCGCATAGGCCTGGCTAAAACCCGTCGATCGATGTCCTCAACTGAAAATCAATCGACGTTGGCAAAGGTGTATCGGTCGACATCTTAATTGACCATCGATCGACACTCTCTCGCTGTCGGCATACTAACTGTTGGGACACGAGATCTAGTCTGTTAACCAGTGATACATGCGACAGCTGATCACTGAGTTAAGCGATTGAGCTCTAATATATCATGCATGCAACAGTTAGGCATCTATAGGTATTATAATCTCCAACACCTGAATAGTGGCCCTGCATCTAATATCATTTCCAACCAAGCTACATTTATTATTTACTCGCTTGTTACTATTGCTATTTCATTTATACATTTACAACCTTTAGAATTAATAAACACTAGATTTAATAGTTCCCTAGCTCCTTGCGGATTTGATCCCTAAGTACTACATTTGAACCTCTTTTGATGAGAGTAACACTCCTTAGGGTAATTTTAGTGGTATCACATATCAGCACGTTGGTCCTTGGACTCAGCACACTGACCCTTCCCGTGGACTGTTCGGGTGATTTTGGCCCACGTGGGCTGTCGGTTCAGTACACACAAGACATCTGTGGGTGTCCACCAGCACACACAGGACGTCCGTGGCTGTCCGTGTGTGTCCATGTGTGTCCGTCTGTGTCTGTCAGCACACACAGGACTTCCGTGGCTATCCATCAGTACACATATCAGCACGTTGGTCCTTGGAGTCAGCACGCTGGCCCTTCCCGTGGACTCTTTGGGTGATTTTGGCCCATGTGGGCTGTCTGTTCAGTACACACAGGACGTCCGTGGGTGTCCGCCAGCACACATAGGACGTTCGTGGCTGTCCGTGGCTGTCCGTCGGCACATATAGGACGTCAGTGGATGTCCATCAGTACACATATCAGCACGTTGGTCCTTGGACTCAACACGCTGGCCCTTCCCGTGAACTGTTTGGGTGATTTTGGCCCACGTGGGCTGTCTGTTCAGTACACACAGGATGTCCACGTGTGTCTGCCAGCACACACAGGACGTCAGTGGCTGTCCGTGGCTGTCCGTGTCTGTCCATTTGTGTCCGTGTGTGTCCGTCAGCACACACAGGACGTCCGTGGCTGTCCGTCAGCACACATAGGACGTCAGTGGCTGTCCATCAGTACACATATCAACACGTTGGTCCTTGGACTCAGCACGCTGTCCCTTCCCGTGGACTGCTTGGGTGAATTTGGCCCACGTGGGCGGACTGTTCAGTACACACATGACGTCCGTGGGTGTCTGAAAACACACACAGGACATCTGTGGCTGTCCGTGGCTGTCCGTCAGCACACATAGGACGTCAGTGGCTGTCCATCAGTACATATATCAGCACGTTGGTCCTTGGACTCAGCACACTGGCCCTTCCCGTGGACTGTTTGGGTTATTTTGGTCCATGTGGGCTGTCTGTTCAGTACACACAGGATGTCCGTGGGTGTCCGCCAGCACACACAAGACGTCTGTGGCAGTCCGTGGCTGTCCGTCAGCACACACATGACGTCTATTGCTGTCCGTGTGTGTCCGTCAGCACACACAGGACGTCTGTGGCTGTCCATCAGTACACATATCAGCACGCTGGTCCTTGGACTCAGCACGCTGGCCCTTCCCATGGACTGTTTGGGTGATTTTGCCCCACGTGGGCTATCTGTTCAGTACACACAGGACGTACGTGGGTGTCCGCCAGCACACATAGGACGTCTGTGGTTTTCCGTTAGCACACACAGGACATCCGTGGCTGTCCGTGTGTGTGTCCGTGTGTGTCCGTCTGCACACACAGGACGTCTGTGGCTGTCCATCAGTACACATATAAGCACGTTGGTCCTTGGACTCAGCATGCTGACCCTTCCCATGGACTGTTCGGGTGATTTGGGCCCATGTGGGTTGTCTGTTCAGTACACACAGGACGTCTGTGGGTGTCCGCCAGCACACACAGGACGTCTGTGGCTGTCCGTGTGTGTCCGTCTGTGTCCGTCAGCACAAACAAGACGTCAGTGCCTGTCCATCAGTACACATATCACCACGTTGGTCCTTGGACTCAGCACGCTGGCCCTTCGCGTGGACTGTTTGTGTGATTTTGGCCCATGTGGGCTGTGTGTTCAGTACACACAGGACGTCAGTAGGTGTCCGCCAGTACACACAGGACGTCCGTGGCTGTTCGTGGCTGTACGTGGGTGTCCATAAGCACACACAGGACGTCTGTGGCTGTCCATGTGTGTCCGTGTGTATCCATGGTTGTCCGCCAGGACACACATGATGTCCGTAGCTGTCCATCAGCAAAGACAGAACGTCTGTGTGTGTCTGTCAGCACACACAGGATGTCCATATGTTTCCGTGTGTGTCCGTGTTTGTCCGTCAGCACACACAGGATGTCTGTGGCTGTCCATCAGTACACATATCAGCACGCTGGTCCTTGGAGTCAGCACGCTTGCCCTTCCCGTGGACTGTTCGGGTGATTTTGGCCCACGTGGGCTGTCTGTTCAGTACACACAGGACGTCTGTGGGTGTCCGTCAGCACACACAGGACATCCGTGTGTGTCCGTCAGCACACACAGAACGTCTGTGGCTGTCCGTGTGTGTCTGTGTGTGTCCGTCAGCACACACATGACATCTGTGGCTGTCCATCAGTACACATATCAGCACGTTGGTCCTTGGCCTCAGCACGCTGACCCTTCCCGTGGACTGTTTGGGTGATATAGGCCCACGTGGGCTGTCTGTTCAGTACACACAGGATGTCCGCGGGTGTCCGCCAGCACACACAGGACATCCGTGGCTGTCTGTCAGCACACACAGGACGTTCGTGGCTGTCCGTGTGTGTCCATTTGTGTCCGTGTGTGTCCGTCAGCACACACAAGACGTCCGTGGCTGTCCGTCAGCACACATAGGATGTCAGTGGCTGTCCATTAGTACACATATCAGCACGTTGGTCCTTGGACTCAGCACGCTGACCGTTCCCGTGGACTGTTCGGGTGATTTTGGCCAACGTCGGCTGTCTGTTCAGTGTACACAGGACGTCTGTGGGTGTCCACCAGGACACACAGGACGTCCGTGGTTGTCCGTCAGCACACACAAGACGTTCGTGGCTGTCTGTGTGTGTCTGTGTGTGTCCGCAGCACACACATGACGTCCGTGGCTGTCCACCAGTACACATATCAGCATGTTGGTCCTTGGTCTCAGCACACTGGCCCTTCCCGTGGACTGTTTGGGTTATTTTGGCCCATGTGGGCTGTCTGTTCAGTCCACACAGGATGTCCGTGGGTGTCCGCCAGCACACACAAGACGTCTGTGGCAGTCCGTGGCTGTCCGTCAGCACACACAGGACGTCTATTGCTGTCCGTGTGTGTCCGTCAGCACACACAGGACGTCTGTGTCTGTCCATCAGTACACATATCAGCACGCTGGTCCTTGGACTCAGCACGCTGGCCCTTCCCATGGACTGTTTGGGTGATTTTGGCCCACGTGGGCTATCTGTTCAGTACACACAGGACGTACGTGGGTGTCCGCCAGCACACATAGGACGTCTGTGGTTTTCCGTTAGCACACACAGGACATCCGTGGCTGTCCGTGTGTGTGTCCGTGTGTGTCCGTCTGCACAAACATGACGTCTGTGGCTGTCCATCAGTACACATATAAGCACGTTGGTCCTTGGACTCAGCATGCTGACCCTTCCCATGGACTGTTCGGGTGATTTGGGTACTTGTGGGCTGTCTGTTCAGTACACGCAGGACGTCCGTGGGTGTCCGCCAGCACACACAGGACGTCTGTGGCTGTCCGTGTGTGTCCGTCTGTGTCCGTCAGCACAAACAAGACGTCAGCGCCTGTCCATCAGTACACATATCACCACGTTGGTCCTTGGACTCAGCACGCTGGCCCTTCCCGTGGACTGTTTGTGTGATTTTGGCCCACGTGGGCTGTCTGTTCAGTACACACAGGACGCCAGTAGGTGTCCGCCAGTACACACAGGACGTCCGTGGCTGTTCGTGGCTGTTCGTGGGTGTCCATCAGCACACACAGGACTTCTGTGGCTGTCCATGTGTGTCCGTGTGTGTCCATGGTTGTCCGCCAGGACACACATGATGTCCGTAGCTGTCCATCAGCACAGACAGAACGTCTGTGTGTGTCTGTCAGCACACACAGGATGTCCAAATGTTTCCGTGTGTGTCCGTGTTTGTCCGTTAGCACACACAGGACGTCCGTGGCTGTCCATCAGTACACATATCAGCACGCTGGTCCTTGGAGTCAGCACGCTTGCCCTTCCCGTGGACTGTTCGGGTGATTTTGGCCCACGTGGGCTGTCTGTTCAGTACACACAGGACGTCTGTGGGTGTCCGTCAGCACACACAGGACATCCGTGTGTGTCCGTCAGCACACACAGAACGTCTGTGGCTGTCCGTGTGTGTCTGTGTGTGTCCGTCAGCACACACAGAACGTCTGTGGCTGTCCATCAGTACACATATCAGCACGTTGGTCCTTGGCCTCAGCACGCTGACCCTTCCCGTGGACTGTTTGGGTGATTTTGGCCCACGTGGGCTGTCTGTTCAGTACACACAGTGTGACAACCCGCCCCATGGGAACTACCTGTCCCTTGGGCCCCAGGCTCACAGCGCTGCAGCGCACCGACCCCAACCCCTCTATTATGAGTTCTCACTAACTCCATAATTAGGTTGTTGGTGAGCCTCGAACCCAGGACCTCACCCTTTAACAGCATTCCCACAGGACAAGCTGTCACCAATTGACCTGCAGATCAATTGTTGACAGGTTGTCCTGTGGGAATGCTGTTAAAGGGTGAGGTCCTGGGTTCGAGGCTCACCAACAACCTAATTATGGAGTTAGTGAGAACTCATAATAGAGGGGTTGGGGTCGGTGCGCTGCAGCGCTGTGAGCCTGGGGCCCAAGGGACAGGTAGTTCCCACGGGGCGGGTTGTCACAAAAAAAGTCGACTTTTTTAGAGGTTCGGTCAGTGTATAGATCAAGGGGGAAGTTGAGAACGACCCTCTGAACGGTTTTAATCTTTGTTGACAACACCCAAAGCCTTATCTGGAGCCTGGGAACACACGCAAATGGTGAGGAAAAGAGGGAGTTGGCCGGAATCCATTCCCAAGGGCCAATGCAACCTTAAAGGGAGATTGGTGTGGAAGGCAGTTTCATGGGGAACAAAGAGGGAAGTGATGCACGACCTTTGGATGGTGATTGATCATGGATGATCATGTCTAAGGCTTCCTCTGTGTCTTGGGAACACACGCAATTGGATAGGAGAGAAGGGGGAAGTCTTGACTCCACTCTCAAAGGCTTGAACAGCCTTGAAGATGGATGCAGTATAGAAACTGGTTTCATGGAAGTTCCATGGAAGGAGTGATGGGCACGAACCTTGGTTTGATCTTATCAATACTGGAAGTATGTGATAAGGGTTTGATGAAGGCGTGCTAGGAGGAGCATGGACGCCCCTGATGAGGTAACAGGTGGGGACTGGAGACCATTGGACATAGTCTGGTACACTATGGGCTGATCTGGTCCTGCAGTTACACCTTACTCTGTTTTATGATTATTAATCATATTATTTCTTCTTCTTATGATTGAGATTGATGATTAGACATAGTAGCACTGAACCATGGCTTGGCCAGTTCAGAAGAACCCCCCATCGCGTTGGTTTGGCAGCGAAGTCCGGATCTCCTACTTCCTGATGGATTTATGGCGATCTGACTTTGGAATCCTCTTAGTGGTGAATTATCATGAATTATCATGGTATTTGGGGATTTTTATCTGATTGATTTCGAGATGGTCAAGGTGGCCGGTGGGGCTGTTCTAGGTCGAGATCCATAGGATCGATATCGGTTCTTGAAATTCTGACTTGACCATTCGCTTAGTTAAGATTTATCATGAATTATCATGAATCCTAATGAGTTTTTAGGGATTGATTTGGAGATGGTCCCTTGGGCCGGTTTGGCTGATCTTGGCCGAGATCTATGGGATGGAGGCCGGTTCTGGGAAATCTGATTGGACCGTTCTCTTAGTTATGATTTATCATGAATTGTCATGAATTTTAATTGATTTTTGGAGTAGGTTTGCTTGGGGTCGAAATTGCACCTGAGGGCATATTGGGGTCAGATCCTTGTGTTAGGATATCTGATCATATGTTTGTGTGCTGGAACATAATGTCACTTATGATATTGATCATAAGGAATTGCTGGTTATCAACCTTGGTGTTGGTAAGGTATGGGCAATGCATTGGCTGAGAGCCAGGAAGAAGAGTACAGCTAAGTACTTGGTGGCGTGGACCAAAGTACTAAGCTTAGGTGTTATTATTCAAGGCAGGCCGTGTGTGATCTGATCATGGGCAAGGATGGACGACCTGATCCTTGGATGATGGATCCAGGTGTCTGATCTGATTGATCAAAGGATGCACCGGTGGTAAGAGCAACACTAATCAGGTGCAGTGGGACATGGTTCCATGACTGATTAGGAAGTATGAAGACTCATCAGTTCTGAGTCATGTGGGGTGGTTGGTTGATTGACTCAGGATCTGATGGGTATTGTTAGTCTTTGTGAGGACTTGATCTGGTTAGTCCATGAGAGGACTTGGTATGATTAGTCCATGAGAGGACTTGGTATTATATTCTACAAAGCGTACGGGTATTGGATGATGCATGGGCTAAGAAGGGCCAGATGCATATCAGTTACTATTGAAGACTTCCCAAAGGTTACTTAGTCTGTGGGGAGGGTTGGTTGAATGACTAAGTACCCAAGGGAAGAGTTTATGCAGGTATAAGGGAGTTGGACGAGTGGACGGGGAGCTGGGCAAAGCTACCTCGCAGCTCGATCAGCTGGAACGGAGCAGCAAACCTCAAGTGAAGTGGTTCAGCCTAATTAGCTGGGTGAGCGTCAGCTGGGACAATGAGCTAACAAGCTCCGGGAAGGTGGCAAAGGTATGATCTGTCAATGTTGCATAGATCTAGATAGAATGGCTTAGGGGAACAGAACCTCTGATTGTATGACTTGGTCTAGGTTCAGGATTGACCTTGGAGCTAGCTGGCAGTTGTGTTTACTGACCAGTAGCTGAGGTGATCTGACCAGACAAGTGTTAGATTGGTTTTAGACCAATGGATGATAGATGTTATTCCGCTGTGCATAAGTTGAAATGATCTAAGCTAGGGAATGACTAAGGTAGTCTTGAGCTAAGATCTGAGTTAGCCCTCGCCTATGGGCGATGTTTTTAAATGAAGGGCAAAATTTTTAGAGGTTCGGTCAGTGTATAGACCGAGCGACGTGAGGCATCGACTGCGGCCTAAGATCTGCAGGTCAATTGGTGACAGCTTGTCCTGTGGGAATGCTGTTAAAGGGTGAGGTCCTGGGTTCGAGGATCACCAACAACCTAATTATGGAGTTAGTGAGAACTCATAATAGAGGGGTTGGGGTCGGTGCGCTGCAGCGCTGTGAGCCTGGGGCCCAAGGGACAGGTAGTTCCCACGGGGCGGGTTGTCACACACAGGATGTCCGCGGGTGTCCACCAGCACACACAGGACATCTGTGGCTGTCTGGCAGCACACACAGGACGTCCGTGGCTGTCCGTGTGTGTCCATGTGTGTCTGTGTGTGTCCGTCAGCACACACAGGACGTCTGTGGTTGTCCGTCAGCACACATAGGACGTCAGTGGCTGTCCATCAGTACACATATCAGCACGTTGGTCCTTGGAGTCAGTATGCTGACCGTTGCCGTGGACTGTTCGGGTGATTTTGGCCAACGTCGGCTGTCTGTTCAGTGTACACAGGACGTCTGTGGGTGTCCGCCAGGACACACAGGACGTCCGTGGTTGTCCGTCAGCACACACAAGACGTTCGTGGCTGTCTGTGTGTGTCCGTGTGTGTCCGCAGCACACACATGACGTCTGTGGCTGTCCACCAGTACACATATCAGCACGCTGGTCCTTGGACTCAGCACGCTGGCCCTCCCCGTTGACTGTTTGGGTGAATTTGGCCCATGTGGGCTGTCTGTTCAGTACACACAGGACGTCTGTGGGTGTCCGCCAGCACACATAGGACGTCCGTGGCTGTCCGTGTGTGTCCGTCTGTGTCCGTCAGCACAAACAAGACGTCAGTGCCTGTCCATCAGTACACATATCAGCACGTTGGTCCTTGGACTCAACACGCTGGCCCTTCCCGAGGACTGTTTGTGTGATTTTGGCCCATGTGGGCTGTCTGTTCAGTACACACAGGACGTCCGTAGGTGTCCGCCAGTACACACAGGACGTCCGTGGCTGTCCATGTGTGTCCGTGTGTGTCCGTGGGTGTCCGCCAGGACACACATGATGTCCGTAGCTGTCCATCAGCACAGACAGAACGTCCGTGTGTGTCCGTCAGCACACACAGGATATCCATATGTTTCCTAGTGTGTTCGTGTGTGTCCGTCAGCACACAAAGGACGTCTATGGCTGTCCATCAGTACACATATCAGCATGCTGGTCCTTGGATTCAGCATGCTGGCCATTCCCGTGGACTGTTTGGGTGATTTTGGCCCACGTGGGCTGTCTGTTCAGTACATACAGGACGTCCGTGGGTGTCGGCCAGCACACACAGGACGTCTGTGGCTGTCCGTGTGTGTCCGTGTTTGTCCGTCAGCACACACAGGACATCCGTGGCTGTCCATCAGTACACATATCAGCACGCTGGTCCTTGGACTCAGCACGCTGGCCCTTCCCGTGGACTGTTCGGGTCATTTTGGCCCACATGGGCTGTCTGTTTAGTACACACAGTGTAAGTCCCGAACCCTGGCCTCTTGACCTTATGGAGTCCGCAGACTTACTTATTAGTTTCTTTGCTTGTTTGATCCATTTTAAGTCTTTTATTTACTAAGTCATATTCGAATATGAGGTTCATAAACAAAGGAACAGATTTGCACAGCGGAATAACAATGTATAAACTTTGTATTACTTAGAAACATGAGATTCAATACACAACTTCTTAACAGTCTCATAGACAATCACTAGTTCATCCCTAGCATCATCTAACCACACGTTACACAGCCTCTCACTGACCGAGACTTCACGGCTCCTTGGCTTGACCAGAACCATCCTTAGTTCCTGAAACCACAACCAGATAAGCATTAATCATAACCGAGAATAGAACGGATTGATTCCACAATGCTTGGCTTGGTTCCTAGAACTTAGATAAACCTCAGTCAACATAATCAAAAAACGTATGAACCTACCTACCGTATCCTAAGTCATTCAACCAACCACCCCTTGACTTAGAATCAGATAGATAGTCCAGAATAGATAAACAGAACACACGAACAGATCTGGATCGTCCCCAAAGACTAATCCGTCTAACCGGATAGAATCTAGGTGCGACCGGCCAATGAAGTCCGGCTCAATGGCCCAACGGACTTCCTTACCTGATCCGGCCTTAGGCCTTGATCCAATCGGCCGAGTAAGCTTCAAGCCTAATCCGGAAGGCTTAGCAACCGGTCAGACCTTGCGACTCTATCTTGGCTTAGACAAACCGTGACCTTGTCTTAACTAGACAAGTCATAGGCTGATCCATAAGGATCGGTCCTAACCTGTCCCGAAAGACACCGTTTGGAACATGCACCCTTTGGCCATTCGTGCCTCTTGGACACTCATGACTCTTGACAAGTCGTGCCCTTTGGGTAATTCTCAACCGCCCAGTCTTGGTGCGATCGGATCATCCGACTAACCGACCCGTGTCTAGGCTAGCGGTTTGGTTATGTTCAGCCAAAGCCTAGGGACGTGTCCCTTGGACTCAACAAACACAACCTTTCGTGTTTAACCAGAGAGAAGAGAAGAGAAACGAATTGAAACAGATAAGGAGAGCCGGATGGGACTTAGGAACCGAGCAGAGCCGCGGTGCGGTCGCATGGACCATCCGTTCAGTCTGATGGAGCCACGGCCCATCACATACCTTGTGAACCACGTCTGGGTTCTCCATGCTCTTCTCCTTGTCATGATCTCCCATTCTTCACCGGAGTTAGTTCTCAAACGATCAGAGTCGCCGGAACACAACACCACCACAATCGGCCTTTCTCTTGGCCGGAACTCTCTCTTTCTCTCTTTCTTTTTCTCTACGTTTTTCTCTGAGTATTTTTACTCTGGAATTGGATAATGAAATCGACCAGAGAGCCCCCATATTTATAGAAAACGAGGGGGTAAGTCTTGCCCCACGAACAGGCACGACTTGCTAGCGAATGGGCACCATCGGCCAAGGGTTGTCCCCTTTCGGCCACTTGCATCCTTTCGCCCTTTCTGATTGGGTTTGGGGTCGGTCACAAGCCCAACCCACGCCCCAGTCCTCCTTGACTTAGCCCACGGCCTTGTCCAAACACCCAACAGCCCATGGCCTCATGGCCGGACCTCACAGCCCGCCACTGACCCGGACCCGGACCATCGGCCTAAAGCCCGGACAGTCCGTCTAGCTGAGATGAGCTGACTCTCAGCTGCCTCAGCTGAGTGAGCTAGTAGTCCAGCTAGTGGAGCTGACTTAGTAGGGACTGAGCTGGTGTGAACTGAACCTAGCTTCATTGAGCTGTCCGAGCCACTCGTCCACTTCGTCCAGCTACCGTCTTACTCGTCCTAGCTGTCTCTTAGCTTGTATAAGGTTAAGTCTAAGTTCCCTTATGTCCTTAACCTTATTTCTCGACCATGGAATGCTTTCTTCGAACCATGGCCGTCCCGACAATCCTATTCAGGATTGGGGGCGTGACACACAGGACGTCTGTGGGTGTCCCTCATCACACACAGGACATCCATGTGTGTCTGTCAGCAGACACAGAACGTCTGTGGCAGTCCGTGTGTGTCCGTCAGCACACACAGGATGTCCGTGGCTGTCCATCAGTACACATATCAGCACGTTGGTCCTTGGGTGATTTTGGCCCACGTGGGCTGTCTGTTCAGTACACACAGGATGTCCGCGGGTGTCCGTCAGCACACACAGGACATCCGTGGCTGTCTGTCAGCACACACAGGACGTCTGTGGCTGTCCGTCTGTGTCCGTCAGCACACACAGGACGTCCGTGGCTGTCCATCATCACACATAGGACGTCCGTGGCAATTCATCAGTACATATATCAGCACGTTGGTCCTTGGACTCAGCACGCTGACCCTTCCTGTGGACTGTTCGGGTGATTTTAGCCCACGTGGGCTGTCTGTTCAGTACATACATGACGTCCGTGGGTGTCGGCCAGCACAAACACGACGTCCGTGGCTGTCTGTCAGCACACACAGGATGTCTGTGGCTGTCGTGTGTGTCCGTGCTTGTCCGTCATCACACAGGACGTCCGTGGCTGTCCATCAGTACACATATCAGCACGCTGGTCCTTGGACTCAGCACGCTGGCCCTTCCCGTGGACTGTTCGGGTGATTTTGGCCAACGTGGGCTGTCTGTTCAGTGTACACAGGACGTCTGTGGGTGTCCGCCAGGACACACAGGACGTCCGTGGCTATCCGTCAGCACACACAAGACGTTCGTGGCTGTCTGTGTGTGTCCGTGTGTGTCCGCAGCACACACATGACGTCCGTGGCTGTTCATCAGTACACATATCAGCACGTTGGTCCTTGGACTCAGCACGTTGGCCCTTCTCGTGGACTGTTTGTGTGATTTTGGCCCACGTGGGCTGTCTGTTCAGTACACACAGGACGTCCGTAGGTGTCCGCCAGTACACACAGGACGTCCGTTGCTGTTCGTGAATGTTCGTGGCTGTCATTCAGCACACACAGGACGTTCGTGGCTGTCCATGTGTGTCCGTGGGTGTCCGCCAGGACACACATGATGTCCGTAGCTGTCCATCAGCACAGACAGAACGTCCGTGTGTGTCCGTCTGCACACACAAGATGTCCATATGTTTCCTTGTGTGTCTGTGTGTGTCCGTCAGAACACAAAGGACGTCTATGGCTGTCCATCAGTACACATATCAGCATGCTGGTCCTTGGACTCAGCACGCTGGCCCTTCCCGTGGACTGTTTGGGTGATTTTGGCCCACGTGGGCTGTCTGTTCAGTACGTACAGGACGTCTGTGGGTGTCGGCCAGCACACACAGGACGTCTGTGGCTGTCCGTGTGTGTCCGTGTTTGTCCGTCAGCACACATAGGACATCCGTGGCTATCCATCAGTACACATATCAGCACGTTGGTCCTTGGTCTCAGCACGCTGACCCTTCCCGTGGACTGTTTGGGTGATTTTGGCCCACGTGGGCTGTCTGTTCAGTACACACAGGATGTCAGCGGGTGTCCGCCAGCACACACAGGACATCCATGGCTGTCTGTCAGCACACACAGGACGTCTGTGGCTGTCTGTGTGTGTTCATGTGTGTCTGTGTGTGTCCGTCAGCACACACAGGACGTCCGACTGTGTCCATGTGTGTCCGTGTGTATCCGTCAGCACACACAGGACATCCGTGGCTGTCCATCAGTACACATATCAGCAGGCTGGTCCTTGGACTCAGCACGCTGGTGATTTTGGCCCATGTGGGCTGTCTGTTCAGTACACACAGGACGTCTGTGGGTGTCCGTCAGCACACACTGGACATCCGTGTGTGTCCGTCAGCACACACAGAACGTCTGTGGCAGTCTGTGTGTGTCCGTCAGCACACACAGGACGCCCGTGGCTGTCCATCAGTACACATATCAGCACGTTGGTCCTTTGCCTCAGCACGCTGACCCTTCCCGTGGACTGTTTGGGTGATTTTGGCCCACGTAGGCTGTCTGTTCAGTACACACAGGATGTCCGCGGGTATCCGCCAGCACACACAGGACATCCGTGGCTGTTTGTCATCACACACAGGACGTCGTGGCTGTCCGTTTGTGTCCATGTGTGTCCGTGTGTGTCCGTCAGCACACACAGGACGTCAGTGGCTTTCCGTCAGCACACATAGGACTTCAGTGGCTGTCCATCAGTACACATATCAGCACGTTGGTCCTTGGACTCAGCATGCTGACCGTTCCCGTGGACTGTTCGGGTGATTTTGGCCAACGTGGGCTGTCTGTTCAGTACATACAGGACGTCTGTGGGTGTCTGCCAGGACACACAGGACGTCTGTGGCTGTCTGTCAGCACACACAAGACGTTCGTGGCTGTCTGTGTGTGTCTGTGTGTGTCTGCAGCACACACATGACGTTCGTGGCTGTCCACCAGTACACATATCAGCACGCTGGTCCTTGGACTCAGCACGCTGGCCCTTCCCGTGGACTGTTTGGGTGAATTTGGCCCACGTGGGATGTCTGTTCAGTACACACAGGACGTCCGTGGGTGTCCGCCAGCACACACATGACGTCCGTGGTTGTCCGTGTGTGTCCATCTGTGTCCGTCAGCACAAACAAGACGTCAGTGCCTGTCCATCAGTACACATATCAGCACGTTGGTCCTTGGACTTAGCACGCTGGCCCTTCCCGTGGACTGTTTGTGTGATTTTGGCCCACGTGGGCTGTCTGTTCAGTACACACAGGACGTCCGTTGCTGTTCGTGGCTGTCCGTCAGCACACACAGGACGTCCATGGCTGTCCATGTGTTTCCGTGTGTGTCTGTGGGTGTCCGCGTGCACACACATAACGTCTGTGGCTGTCCGTCAGCACACACATGACGTCCGTGTGTGTCCGTCAGCTCACACAGGACGTCCGTATGTTTCTGTGTGTGTCTGTGTGTGTCCGTCAGCACACAAAGGACGTCTATGGCTGTTCATCAGTACACATATCAGTATGCTAGTCCTTGGACTCAGCACGCTGGCCCTTCCCGTGGACTGTTTGGGTGATTTTGGCCCATGTGGGCTGTCTGTTCAGTACACACAGGACATCCGTGGGTGTCGGCCAGCACACACAGGACGTCCGTGGCTGTCTGTGTGTGTCCGTCTGTGTCTGTCAGCACACACAGGACGTCTGTGGCTGTCCATCAGTACACATATCACCCCGTTGGTCCTTGGAGTCAGCACGCTGGCCCTTCCCGTAGACTGTTTGTGTGATTTTGGCCCACGTGGGCTGTCTGTTCAGTACACACAGGACGTCCGTGGGTGTCCTCCTGTACACATAGGACGTCAGTGGCTGTTTGAGGCTGTTCGTGGCTGTCCGTCAGCACACACAGGACGTCCGTGGCTGTCCATGTGTGTCTGTGTGTGTCCGTGGGTGTCCGCCAGGACACACATGATGTCCGTAGCTGTCCGTCAGCACAGACAGAACGTCCGTGTGTGTCCGTCAGCCCACACAGGACGTCCATATGTTTCCGTGTGTGTCAGTGTGTGTCCGTCAGCACACAAAGGACGTTTATGGCTGTCCATCAGTACACATATCAGCATGCTGGTCCTTGGACTCAACACGCTGGCCCTTCTCGTGGACTGTTTGGGTGATTTTGGCCCACGTGGGCTGTCTGTTCAGTACACACAGGACGTCCGTGGGTGTCCGCCAGTACACACAGGACGTCAGTGGCTGTTCGAGGCTGTTCGTGGCTGTCCGTCAGCACACACAGGACGTCCGTGGCTGTCCATGTGTGTCTGTGTGTGTCTGTGGGTGTCCGCCAGAACACACATGATGTCTGTGGTTGTCCGTGTGTGTCCATCTGTGTCCGTCAGCACAAACAAGACGTCAGTGCCTGTCCATCAGTACACATATCAGCACGTTGGTCCTTGGACTTAGCACGCTGGCCCTTCCCGTGGACTGTTTGTGTGATTTTGGCCCACGTGGGCTGTCTGTTCAGTACACACAGGACGCCCGTTGCTGTTCGTGGCTGTCCGTCAGCACACACAGGACGTCCGTCGCTGTCCATGTGTTTCCGTGTGTGTCTGTGGGTGTCCGCGTGCACACACATGACGTCTGTGGCTGTCCGTCAGCACACACATGACGTCCGTGTGTGTCCGTCAGCTCACACAGGACGTCTGTATGTTTCTGTGTGTGTCTGTGTGTGTCCGTCAGCACACAAAGGACGTCTCTGGCTGTTCATCAGTACACATATCAGTATGCTAGTCCTTGGACTTAGCACGCTGGCCCTTCCCGTGGACTGTTTGGGTGATTTTGGCCCATGTGGGCTGTCTGTTCAGTACACATAGGACATCCGTGGGTGTCGGCCAGCACACACAGGACGTCCGTGGCTGTCTGTGTGTGTCCGTCTGTGTCTGTCAGCACACACAGGACGTCTGTGGCTGTCCATCATTACACATATCACCCCGTTGGTCCTTGGAGTCAGCACGCTGGCCCTTCCCGCAGACTGTTTGTGTGATTTTGGCCCACGTGGGCTGTCTGTTCAGTACACACAGGACGTCCGTGGGTGTCCGCCAGTACACACAGGACGTCAGTGGCTGTTCGAGGCTGTTCGTGGCTGTCCGTCAGCACACACAGGACGTCCGTGGCTGTCCATGTGTGTCTGTGTGTGTCCGTGGGTGTCCGCCAGGACACACATGATGTCCGTAGCCGTCCGTCAGCACAGACAGAACGTCCGTGTGTGTCCGTCAGCACACACAGGACGTCCATATGTTTCCGTGTGTGTCAGTGTGTGTCCGTCAGCACACAAAGGACGTTTATGGCTGTCCATCAGTACACATATCAGCATGCTGGTCCTTGGACTCATCACGCTGGCCCTTCTCGTGGACTGTTTGGGTGATTTTGGCCCACGTGGGCTGTCTGTTCAGTACATACAGGAAGTCCGTGGGTGTCGGCCAGCACACACAGAACGTCTGTGGCTGTCCGTCAGCACACACAGGACGTCTGTGGCTTTCCGTGTGTGTCCGCGTTTGTCCGTCAGCACACACAGGACGTCCGTGGCTGTCCATCAGTACACATATCAGCACGCTGGTCCTTAAACTCAACACGCTGGCCCTTCCCTTGGACTGTTTGGGTGATTTTGGCCCACGTGGGCTGTCTGTTCAGTACACACAGGACGTCTGTGGGTGTCCGTCAGCACACACAGGACATCAGTGTGTGTCCGTCAGCACACACAGGACGTCTGTGGCAGTTTGTGTGTGTCCGTCAGCACAGACAGGACGTCTGTGGCTGTCCATCAGTACACATATTAGCACGTTGGTCCTTGGCCTCAGCACGCTGACCCTTCCCTTGGACTGTTTGGGTGATTTTGGCCCACGTGGGCTGTCTGTTCAGTACACACAGGATGTCCGCGGGTGTCCGCCAGCACACAAAGGACATCCGTGGCTGTCTGTCAGCACACACAGGACGTCCGTGGCTGTCCGTGTGTGTCCATGTGTGTCCGTGTGTGTCCGTCAGCACACACAGGACGTCCGTGGCTGTCCGTTAGCACACATAGGACGTCAGTGGCTGTCCATTAGTAAACATATCAGCACGTTGGTCCTTGGACTCAGCACGCTGACTGTTCCCGTGGACTGTTCGGGTGATTTTGGCCTACGTGGGCTGTTTGTTCAGTACAAACAGGACGTCTGTGGGTGTCCGCCAGGACACACAAGACGTCCGTGGCTGTCCGTCAGCACACACAAGATGTCTGTGGCTGTCTGTGTGTATCCGTGTGTGTCCGCAGCACACACATGACGTCCGTGGCTGTCCATTAGTACACATATCAGCACGCTGGTCCTTGGACTCAGCACGCTGGCCCTTCCCGTGGACTGTTTGGGTGAATTTGGCCCAAGTGGGCTGTCTGTTCAGTACACACATGACGTCCGTGGGTGTCCGCCAGCACACACAAGACGTCCGTGGCTGTCCGTCAGCACACATAGGACGTCAGTGGCTGTCCATCAGTACCCATATCAGCACGTTGGTCCTTGGACTCAGCACGCTGGCCCTTCCCGTGGACTGTTTGGATGATTTTGGCCCATGTGGGGTGTCTATGCAGTACACACAGGATGTCTGTGGGTGTCCGCCAGCACACACAGATGTCCGTGGCTGTCTGTGGCTGTCCATCAGCACACACAGGACATCTGTGGCTGTCTGTGTGTGTCCATGTGTGTCAGGGTGTGTCCGTCAGCACACACAGGAGGTCTGTGGCTGTCCATCAGTACACATATCAGCACGCTGATCCTTGGACTGAGCACGCTGGCCCTTCCCGTGGACTGTTCGGGTGATTTTGGCCCACGTAGGCTGTCTGTTCAGTACACACAGGACGTCTGTGGGTGTCCGTCAGCACACGCAGGACGTCCGTATGTGTCCGTCAGCACACACAGGACATCCTTAGCTGTCCGTGTGTGTCCGTGTGTGTCCGTCAGCACACACAGGACGTCCGTGGCTGTCCATCAGTACACATATCAGCACGCTGGTCCTTGGACTCAACACGCTGGCCCTTCCCGTGGACTGTTTAGGTGATTTTGACCCACGTGGGCTGTCTGTTCAGTACACACAGGACGTCTGTGGGTGTCCGTCAGCACACACAGGACATCAGTGTGTGTGTCCATCAGCACACACAGGACGTCTGTGGCAGTCCATGTGTGTCCGTCAGCACAGACAGGACGTCCGTGGCTGTCCATCAGTACACATATCAGCACGTTTGTCCTTGGCCTCAGCACGCTGACCCTTCCCTTGGACTGTTTGGGTGATTTTGGCCCACGTGGCTGTCTGTTCAGTACACACAGGATGTCCGCGGGTGTCTGCCAGCACACAAAGGACATCCGTGGCTGTCTGTCAGCACACACAGGACGTCCGTGGCTGTCCGTGTGTGTCCATGTGTGTCCGTGTGTGTCCGTCAGCACACACAGGACGTCCATGGCTGTCCGTCAGCACACATAGGACGTCAGTGGCTGTCCATCAGTACACATATCAGCACGTTGGTCCTTGGACTCAGCACGCTGACCGTTCCCGTGGACTGTTCGGGTGATTTTGGCTCACGTGGGCTGTCTGTTCAGTACACACAGGACGTCTGTGGGTGTTCGCCAGGACACACAGGACGTCCGTGGCTGTCCGTCAGAACACACAAGACGTTCGTGGCTGTCTGTGTGTGTCCGTGTGTGTCCGCAGCACACACATGACGTCCATGGCTGTCCACCAGTACACATATCAGCACGCTGGTCCTTGGACTCAGCACTCTGGCCCTTCCCGTGGACTGTTTGGGTGATCTTTGCCCACGTGGGCTGTCTGTTCAGTACACACATGACGTCTGTGGGTGTCCGCCAGCACACACAGGACGTCCGTGGCTGTCCGTCAGCACACATAGGACGTCAGTGGCTGTCCATCAGTACACATATCAGCACGTTGGTCCTTGGACTCAGCACGCTCTGATGCGGCTATCCAAGTAGAGGTTCCCATAGTTACTAGTGGTCCAACTACCCGGAGTGGAGCCAAGGCCATAAGACTTGGATTCTCTAAAGCTGTCCAACAAATCCTTGATCAAGATGAAGAGCTGCTGATTGAAGAGATGGTCCAATTGAAGATTCAAGATCCAGCCGGTCCAATAGAGGTTCAAGACCAAGCCGGTTCCCTCCAATTCAGATCACTCGGCCAGAACCAAACCGGCCTAACCATCTCTACATGTGATCTCGGTTCAGACACCTCCCCAAGCTCAGCCGGTTCTGAGTAATCCGCCCAATCTATTTAAGGTAAGCAGGTAAGATTTCAATTATTATTTCTAACCGGTTTATGTTTCTGGTTTGTGTTGGTTCTTTTTAATTTCAATTCAAGAACTCATGGGCAAATTGTTTAAGTCTTTATTTTCTTGAGTCCAATAATTCAGGGCCTTTGTTTAACCTTTGCTTTAGCTTGTCCTAGTAGAGTCGGCCCACTTTGTTTAGGCCTTGTCGATTTTAGCTTGTCCAAGAGAGTCCATGTTGTTTTTGCTTCAAGTCCCCTAGAAGGGCATAGCTGCAGGGTATTTAATCCCCACTATAAGCAGCCTTGTATTTTTTTTAGCTTATGAAATATATGAGATAGTTTGCCCTAGCAAAACCCTTACTTTTCTCTCTAGTTTGCGTGAGAAGCAACCTAGAAAGAGCCTTGAATCTTATCAAATTTTCATCACCAAACTTGTGGCGATTCTTCATTCCATTCCATCCATCAATCCGGCCTTGAGAGATACTTCAGTCCAGCAAGCCTGATTCCACCTTCACGCCATCTCCATCCCCTGTTCTTGTTGAGAGAGATTTCAGTCCAGCAACCTGAATCCATCCTCCATCCCTATCCTTCTTTTGTTTTTGTTTCATTTCAGCATCATATAGTTATAGATCATCCATTGATATAAAAACCCATAAAAAGTCATATTTACTTTCTGTTCTTCATTTTTCATTTAGTATTCTTCCTGTTCATCATTTTTGATTCATAAAACTCATAAAAATATTTCTCACTTGTTTCAGGAACCAGATCGGCCATCTCCATCTCTCGCGTCCGACCAAGCCGTGCCCTAACCGTCCGTCCGTCCTGTCCAGTCCGGTTCTTGAACCTCTGATCGTCCATTTTAGCAGTCTGAATCCCAGCCTGTAACATTTGGTATCAGAGCCTAAGGCTCCTGAAAAATCGGTTACATCTTTTCCTTAAGACATCTTGTCTGCCGGTTTTGTGTTCATCAACTAGTGGCATTTAAAAAAAAAATTGTTCTTGCTGTTCTTGCTGTTCTTGGTTGTTTATCCTAGAGTATTTCTAGATCATTTTCGTGCATCAGTAAGATAGTCAACCTGTT
The DNA here is from genome assembly GCF_000309985.2 of Brassica rapa. Taxonomy (NCBI): domain Eukaryota; kingdom Viridiplantae; phylum Streptophyta; class Magnoliopsida; order Brassicales; family Brassicaceae; genus Brassica; species Brassica rapa. The sequence continues at coordinate 66,092 of NW_022610266.1, read as the reverse complement.
TGTGAGATTGATCGACCAGCTTTCCTTATTGGGAGGTCGATTGACCAATTTGCAATAAATTTGATTCTTACTTGACCAAGTTAGCTAGATTGATTAGTTGCATTTAGTTTTGATTACCAATCCTTTTTAATTTAAAAAAAAAAAAAAAATATTCCATCTGATTCAAATTCGAAATTTGATTTGCATTTGCATTTATACTTTCCTCTTTTGTTTTCTTGATTGATTTGATTTTTTCTTTTCAAAGTTTTAAAAAAAAAAAAAAAATTTCCAGTTTCGAATTAAAACTTTAGATTCTAATTTCATATTTTCTTTAACAAAAAAAAAAATTTCAACTTTCCTTTTTTTAAACTTTTCGAAATTCATCTTTCATATTTAAAAAAAAAATAAACAAGTCATTTGCATCTATTTGTTTGATTGTTCTCTTCTTATATCTTCTATTTCCCTTTTGCACTTGATCTCTTTTCTTTCTTGTACACAGGAGAGACATGGGAGATGTCAATGCTAATGCTGTTCGAACCCAAGCTGACATCAACGCACAGCTAATGGCCGGCCAAGCCCAACTTACGGCCACTATGAATGCCGTGACCGAGCAGCTGGCTTGACTGGAACAACGCAGCCGTCCCAATGATCCGCTTCCTAGGAGAAGGAACCATCCTTACTTGGAAGATCCACGGTTGTTCTCTGATGAGGACAGTTCAGATTCTGAACCACCTGATCGAGAAGAGCCTCGACCCGCCCACGCCGGACGAGAAGGCCGACGAGAGCATTGGATCCAAGGAGATGGGAGTCCGATCAGGAGGAGACGCCGAGAGGATGAAGTCCCTTGGCAAGGAGGAAAGGACCTCAAGCTTAACCCACCAACCTTTGCTGGAAAGGTCAACCCGGACGCCTACGTTGAATGGGAAAGGCGCATGGAATACATCTTCGAGTACTACAACTACTCTGAGGCCAGGAAGATAGCCTTAGCCGCGGCCCAACTGACCGAGAATGCTCTATCTTGGTGGGACAGAAAAGTGTCCGAGACCGGCCGAGTCTATAGAGTTGAGACTTGGGAAGAGATGCGATCCAAGCTTCGCACAAGGTATGTTCCTGCTTATTATCAACGAGACTTACAGAAACGTTTTCGTAAATTGTCTCAGGGAACGCGGACTGTAGAAGAGTACTATGAGGAGTTTGAGTCCCTCAGGAACAAGCTCAAGACACGCGAGACGCAAGAGACCCTGATGGCTCAGTTCATGGATGGGTTACAAGACCGCATTGCCCGAAAGGTGGAGCGCCAGCAGTATGAGACCTTCCACGACCTGCTTCACTTTGCCGTCCAGGCCGAACAACACATCAAACGGAAGAACGCGTCCACAGCCAGAGGCAAAGGAACATGGACGCAACCGGCTTCCAAAGGAGTGGACAAGGGCAAGTCCGTGGATGTGGAGAACCGGTTCAAGAAAAATCAGACCGAACCGTCCAAGTCTGGCCCATCCGACCAAGGTAAGACCCAAGGTCAAAATCAACGTACCCGTGACATTACTTGTTATAAATGTCAGGGAAAGGGACACTATGCCAGAGATTGCCCCAACAAGCGTGTAATGATCCTCAAGGCTGATGGTGAGTATGAATCCCAAGACGAGGCCGAAGTTGAGACCATGGTTTCTGATGAAGAGGTAGTCGATTATGCTGAGACCGGAGAGCTACTGGTTACCAGACGATCTCTCAGTGCTCTCTTCGATCCTGAAACCGTTCAAAGAGAAAACATCTTTCATACAAGATGTAGCGTGGAACAAAAGGTATGTAGCTTGATCATTGATGGTGGTTCTTGTACTAACGTGGCCAGCAAGTATCTTGTTGATAAGCTAGGTTTGGCCAAGACGCCCCATCCGCGGCCATATCGGCTCAAGTGGCTCAATGATGAGACTGAGCTCTGGATAGCCGAGCAAGTGGTTGTGTCTTTCAGTATTGGTAAATACCATGATCAGGTCAAGTGTGACGTTGTGCCTATGCAAGCCGGCCACATACTTCTAGGACGGCCATGGCAGTTCGATAAGGAGACCATTCATCATGGCCGGACCAATGTCTATAGCTTCAGCCACAACAACAAGAAGCACAGCCTAGCACCTCTAAGTCCTCAAGAGGTTTATGAGATGCAACAAGCAATGGATCATGCCAGCAAGGTAAGTAAGACTAACTTATACATCACTTCCAGCCAAGTAGTTAAGTCTTTACACCATGAGACGCAGGTGCTGCTAATGGTCTTTAGAGAGAGTTGTTTTGCAGGGATTGAGGCCACGAAGTTACCAGCCGAAGTACAAGGCCTCATGGAGCAATATAAGGACGTCTTTCCTGATGAGATCCCAGCCGGCCTACCTCCTATCTGAGGCATAGACTATCAGATCGATTTTGTGCCAGGCGCACCCTTGCCAAACCGAGCGGCCTACCGAGTTAACCCAGAAGAAGCCAAGGAGTTGGAGAGACAGGTCCAAGACCTCATGGATAAGGGTTAAATCCGGGAGAGTCTTAGTCCGTGTGCTGTTCCGGTTCTATTGGTTCCAAAGAAGGATGGAACATGGCGCATGTGTGTGGACTGCCGGGCCATCAACAACATAACCATCAAATATCGGTACCCAATACCTAGACTAGATGATATGCTGGATGAACTAAGTGGGTCTGTTGTGTTCTCTAAGATTTATCTCAGGAGTGGATACCACCAAGTTCGAATGAAGGAGGGAGACGAGTGGAAGACAGCTTTCAAGACCAAGCAAGGTCTATACGAATGGCTGGTCATGCCGTTTGGCCTCACCAACGCCCCCAGCTCCTTCATGAGACTCATGAACCAGGTTCTTCGACCTTTCATAGGGAAATTTGTGGTTGTGTACTTTGATGACATACTGATCTATAGCCGCTGTTTAGATGACCACCTTAGACACCTTGAACAAGTGATCAAAGTTCTTAGGCAAGAAGGCCTTTATGCCAACTTAAAGAAATGTGTGTTTTGCACTGATGAATTGGTGTTTTTAGGTTTTGTTTTTAGTTCACAGGGCCTGAAGGTAGATGAAGAGAAGATCAAGGCGATCCAAGACTGGCATACACCTACCACCATTGGCCATGTTCGCAGTTTCCACGGCCTGGCCAGTTTCTATCGGCGGTTCGTCAAGGATATCAGCACCATAGCCGCTGCCTTGACCTCTGTGATCAAGAAGAACGTATCCTTTATTTGGGGACCAGCCCAAGAAGAGTCTTTTAACAAGCTTAAATATAGTTTGACTCATGCACCAGTCCTGGCGATCTATTTCCCCACCGGAACTATGGTGTCGCACTATTTCTCCATCAAACTATTGCCTCGTTTCATTTCCCCACCAAACGAAAGTTAAGTATCTATATACCCACCATATCAAAGTTAAATATCTCTTTCCCCACCCGACAAAAGTTAAACACTCAAATCCACATAAAACCATGTTTAGTTGGTTAATTAGTTTGGTTAAGACGGGTTAGTAATACCGAATCTCGACTTAACCGAACTTAATTATTTTTAACCCGACTTAACCATCCTAATCTATCTAAACCCAAAAAATCCCCAAATCAAAAACCCAAGAACCCTAGAACGTGAAATAGAGAGAGTGGGAGAGAATTCCTGAGAGAAAACAACAGGAAACGATTGAATTCGTGTTTACCATGTCTGTAGTACCTATAATCGGCGAAGGAGAGTTCGAAATTGATGATGAAGAAGTTGAGCGAGAAGAGTTTGAACTCGACGAATTGTTGCGAAATTTCGTGAGTGAGCCGCCAATTCAGCATGACGTCTTGCCTGAGAGTGATGAAGATAATGAGGAAGAAGAAGATCCTGAAGCCCCACAGAGAATGAGGACGCATATACGCCGTGGTGATGGGCATTTGTACCGAGACCAGACATTCTTCAATGGTGTGGCTTTCAAAGACAGAGTCCTCGATTATGCTCTTAGGACTCGCTGCAATATCAGACAATACAGGTATGATAAGGATAAGCTTGGTTTCGAATGTGCTGGTCATGGTGAGAATGATGAAGCTTGTGGCTGGAAATTTATGCTTCGATCCTTCCGAAGGATAAAATTTGGAGAGTTAGGTTGTTTGTAGATAACCACACATGTGAGGTTAATGGAGAGTGTGAGATGGTGAAGGTCCCTGTGATAGCTAGTTTGTTTGTGAACAAGATCCGTGAAGAGCCGGCATACTATATGCCTATGAAGATCGAGGAATTGATCATGGCAAATTGGTCTATTAGTGTGTCTAGGCCTCAGTGTCAAGCTGGTAGGAATAAAGCTTTGAAGTGGATTAAGAGTGAACATGATCAACAGTTTGCACGCCTTAAAGATTATGCTGCCGAGATAGTAGAATCAAATCCTGGTTCTTCTGTTGAAGTAGACACGTTCCAGAATGATGAAGGTCAAGATGTCTTCAATCGGATCTATATTTGCTTTGGCGCCCTCAGGAATAATTGGAAGGAGAGTTGTAGGCCATTGATAGGACTTGATGGTTGCTTCCTCAAAGAAAGAATCAAGGGACAGTTATTGGTTGCTTTAGGTAGAGATGCAAACAATGCAATTTATCCAATAGCTTGGGCTGTTGTAAAGGTGGAAAATAACGAGAATTGGCAATGGTTTATGCAAAAACTGAAGGTTGATTTGGATCTAAAGGATGGTGACAATTACATTGCTGTCTCAGACCGTAGCCCGGTAAGTTTTTTGTTTTTTTTTTTGGTTGAAATCACTGTTTCTTTATGTTGTTGTTTGATTAAGTTTGTGGTTCTGTATCAGGGATTGATCAGAGCTATTAAGATAGAGTTGCCTAAGATGGAGCATCGGAAGTGTGTAAGACACATCTACGGGAATTTGAAGAAGAAACATGGCAACAAAAAACAGATGAAGTCTTACATATGGAGTGTAGCATGGAGCTACAATGAAGCAAAGTATCAGCAAAACTTGGACAGGTTAAGTTTCTACGATACAGGTGTGTATACAGATGTTATGGCTACAAATCCGAAGAGTTGGTGCCGAGCTTTCTTCAAGCTGGGAAATTACTGCGAAGATGTGGAGAACAACTCGACAGAGTCCTTTAACAGCTCCATCAACAAGGCAAGAGAGAAGCCATTTGTGCATATGCTCGAAACAATAGCAAGACTTGCTATGGTACGTATAGCCACAAGATCCAGAGAATCACATGAACACCAAGGTAAGTTTTTTTCAATACTTCTAATATCTAAAAATATAAATTCAGTTAACTTAATTGGCTCTCTCTTTGTCAGGAAAATGTACACCATATGTGCAGAGAGTTCTCGCTAAGGCTCTTGTTGATAAGCCCTTTAAAGACGGAGCCAACAAATGTGTTGTTAGAAGAAGCGTTAAAGGCTACTTTGACTCAAGAATGAATGGCCAAACTCATCGTGTCCATTTGGAGAAAAGAACTTGTTCGTGCAGGAAGTTCGACATCACTGGAATTCCATGTAAGCATGCATATGGTGTGATGCTGAAGTTAATGGTTGATCCGTCCGACTATGTTTGTGAGTGGTTTCGCACGGCTAAGTGGAGAAGAAACTACACAGATGGAATTGTTCCAGTCAGGGGTTCTATGTTTTGGCCCAAAACAGATGCTCCTGATGTACATGCTCCACCTGTAGAGGATGAACAAGGGGAAGAAACAGAGGGAGAACGAGGGAAAGAAACAGGGAAGAAGAAGAAGAAGCTCACCAAAGCGGATAAGACAAGGAAAAGAGGTGTGAATGAGTCACCAACCAAGAAGCTACCAAAAGCCAAGAAAAGGACTATGCATTGTGGCATTTGTGGTAAGGCTAATCACAACTCGAGGTGGCATGCAAAGCAGGGCAAGCATGATGATTTGGTTCCGGTAAGCACATCTCAAACTGCAGGTGAATCCTCACAAGGAACTCTCACTCAAGCTAGTGTTTCTCAAGCTTGAATGATTTGATATGTAATGGCATCTATTATCTTTTGTTTTGAACTTAATTTTCGACAGCTATGTAATGACATATATCTTTGGTTTTGAACTAAATGGTCTTGGATCCATGTAATGTAATGACATGTATCTATCTTTGTTTTGCACTTCATATTATCTTTGTTACTGCAACTAAAAGCTTGTATATTTTCTTTAAAATCATTGCATTCTACTGAATAAAATAGGCTTAACAATCATCTTAAAATAGACAAAGTCATTGCATTAATAAAATTGAAACCATGTCAAAGTTACACAAACCACAATGATCAAACACACAAAACACAAGATTACTAAAACAAAGGTCATTCCTACATAAACCTTTTCAACCAAAGAGCTTACTAAACCCAACCATGCCCATACACAAAACAACTACAACAACCATCATTTTCTTCATCGTAGAAGATGATTCAACCAAAGCCTCTTCAACTCTCTCGAAAATCTCCTTCTCAAGCTTCATTTGCACATTCTCAAACACTATTCTCTCAAACTCATTCCTCTCCATTGTAACTGTCTCCAGTTTTGCCGCAAGTGAAGCATTTTTCATTTTTAATGCCTCTATCTCATCTAAATAAGCCTCATCGACCCACTTGAAAGTGTGGTTGTCATTCGAGAGCTGTGCATTATTTAGACAAAAAATTATGAAAAGAAAACATTAACTAATACAATGAAGAAGAAGCAAGGATTAATCAAATTACCTTCTTAGATACAGCATATCCGCAACGATAGTAACGCCGGTACGGATTGTTGCTGGATTTAGAAACCAATTCCATTATTTGAACCCCACAATGACAAAGTCTCGGCACACCAAACACTCTGCCTCCAGAACGTCCACTTGACGAACCAATAGAAGCTCCAGACACGTTACTCATGGCTTTAGATCTGAAAATTAACACAAAGTGAGAAGAGATTAAGAACAAAAAGCAATAAGCACTCGACAATAACAAAAGAAGAAGAAGAACTCTGAGATTCACATTCTACAGTTTTTTCTAGGGTTCTTACCAATTTGGGATTTTTTAGATTTGGATTTTTGACCCTTGTGTCGGGTTATCACCGAGATATAGGTCCGGTTTAGCAATATTTGGGTTTTCCTTCGGTTTACTAACGGAGGTTTGATGGTTTGGTACTGGGTTTCGACATTTAACCATCGAAATTGGTCGGGTGGGGAAAGAGATATTTAACTTTGATATGGTGGGTATATAGATATTTAACTTTCGTTTGGTGGGGAAATGAAACGAGGCAATAGTTTGATGGAGAAATAGTGCGACACCATAGTTCCGGTGGGGAAATAGATCGCCAGCCCGTCCTTACTCTGCCTAACTTCGATAAAACTTTTGAGATTGAATGTGATGCTTCAGGGACAGGTATAGGAGCCGTGCTTACTCAAGGAGGACGTCCAGTGGCCTACTTCAGCGAGAAACTGAGTGGAGAAACCTTGAACTACCCAACCTATGATAAAGAGCTTTATGCTCTAGTGAGATCCCTTGAAACTTGGCAACATTATCTTTTGTCTAAAGAGTTTGTTTTTCATACAGATCATGAGATGCTTAAACACCTAAGAGGACAGACCACACTCAAGAGGAGGCACACCAGATGGTTGGAGTTTGTGGAGACTTTTCCTTATGTGATTAAGTATATGAAGGGCAAAGACAATGTGGTGGCTGATGCCCTATCCCGGAGACATACTCTTATCTCGACCATGGAAGCTAAGATCATGGGTTTTGAATTCATTAGAGATTCTTATGCCACTGAACTTGATTTTCAAGAAGCTTTCAGGAAAACCACACAAGGAGCATTCGGTGTTTATTACCAGCATGAAGGTTTCTTGTTCAAAGAAAAGAAGTTATGCATTCCCAAAGGCTCGATGAGGGAACTGCGGGTTCGGGAGGCTCATGGTGGCGGCCTCATGGGACATTTCGGCCGAGACAAGACCCTAAGTGTCCTGACCGACCATTTCTTTTGGCCAAACATGAAACGAGATGTGGAGAACCTATGCGCCAAATGAACTGTCTGTCTCAAGACAAAATCCAGGTCACATCCTTATGGTTTACACATGCCACTACCTATTCCTAACCACCCTTGGGTAGATGTTTCTATGGACTTTGTGCTGGGCTTGCCCAAGATAAACAACAAGGATTCCATTTTTGTAGTGGTGGACAGGTTCTCCAAGATGGCTCACTTCATAGCTTGTGACAAAACCAATGACGCTACCCAGACAGCCGATCTGTTCTTTAAAGAGGTGGTACGTCTCCATGGTATTCCGCGAACCATTGTGTCCGACCGAGACTCTAAGTTTCTAAGTCATTTCTGGAAGACACTATGGGGTAAGATCGGTACAAAGCTATTGTTCTCGACCACTTGCCATCCACAAACGGATGGCCAAACTGAGGTAGTAAACCGTACACTCTCTCAGTTGTTGAGAGCTACGGTCGGTAAGAACTTGAGGAACTGGTTATCCTGTTTACCGTTTATTGAGTTTGCTTACAACCATGCTAGACACTCTGCCACAGAACTTTCTCCTTTTGAAGTTGTTTATGGTTTTCAGCCTGAGACGCCTTTAGACATGTCCGAACTGCCAAAGTCTATGTTCCGCAGCCGAGAAGGTGCAACTAAGGCCGAATTCGTTAAGAACATGCATCGGAGGGTTCGAGAGAAGTTAGAGGCAAAGGCGGCCAAGGTCAAAGCCCGTATCGACCAGAAGAGAAAGGAGGTGCTGTTTGAACCAGGCGACTTAGTGTGGTTACACATGAGGCCAGAGCATTTTCCAGAAGAAAGGAAGTCCAAACTGTCACCCCGAGGCACTGGGCTGTTCCGGGTCCTTGAGAAGATCAATGACAATGCTTACAAGCTTGAGCTTCCAGGTGAGTTTAAGATTTCCCCTGTGTTCAATGTATCTGACTTGTCCCCTTTCCTTGCAGATGATGGTGTTCTGAGGCCAGAACCTTTTCAAGGGGGTGGGAATGATGCGGCCATCCAAGTTGAGGTTCCCATAGTTACTAGTGGTCCAACTACCCGGAGTGGAGCCAAGGCCATAAGACTTGGATTCTCTAAAGCTGTCCAACAAATCCTTGATCAAGATGAAGAGCTGCTGATTGAAGAGATGGTCCAATTGAAGATTCAAGATCCAGCCGGTCCAATAGAGGTTCAAGACCAAGCCGGTTCCCTCCAATTCAGATCACTCGGCCAGAACCAAACCGGCCTAACCATCTCTACATGTGATCTCGGTTCAGACACCTCCCCAAGCTCAGCCGGTTCTGAGTAATCCGCCCAATCCATTTAAGGTAAGAAGGTAAGATTTCAATTATGATTTCTAATCGGTTTATGTTTCTGGTTTGTGTTGGTTCTTTTTAATTTCAATTCAAGAACTCATGGGCAAATTGTTTAAGTCTTTATTTTCTTGAGTCCAATAATTCAAGGCCTTTGTTTAGCCTTTGCTTTAGCTTGTCCTAGTAGAGTCGGCCCACTTTGTTTAGGCCTTGTCGATTTTAGCTTGTCCAAGAGAGTCCATGTTGTTTTTGCTTCAAGTCCCCTAGAAGGGCATAGCTGCAGGGTATTTAATCCCCACTATAAGCAGCCTTGTATTTTTTTTTAGCTTATGAAATATATGAGATAGTTTGCCCTAGCAAAACCCTTACTTTTCTCTCTAGTTTACGTGAGAAGCCAACCTAGAAAGAGCCTTGAATCTTATCAAGTTTTCATCACCAAACTTGTGGCGATTCTTCATTCCATTCCATCCATCAATCCGGCCTTGAGAGAGACTTCAGTCCAGCAAGCCTGATTCCACCTTCACGCCATCTCCATCCCCTGTTCTTGTTGAGAGAGACTTCAGTCCAGCAACCTGAATCCATCCTCCATCCCTATCCTTCTTTTGTTTTTGTTTCATTTTAGCATCATATAGTTATAGATCATCCATTGATATAAAACCCCATAAAAAGTCATATTTACTTTCTGTTCTTCATTTTTCATTTAGTATTCTTCCTGTTCATCATTTTTGATTCATAAAACTCATAAAAATATTTCTCATTTGTTTCAGGAACCAGATCAGCCATCTCCATCTCTCGCATCCGACCAAGCCGCGCCCTAGCCGTCCGTCCGTCCTGTCCAGTCCGGTTCTTGAACCTTTGATCGTCCATTTTAGCAGTCTGAATCCCAGCCTGTAACATGCTGGCCCTTCCCGTGGACTGTTTGGATGATTTTGGCCCATGTGGGGTGTCTATGCAGTACACACAGGATGTCTGTGGGTGTCCAGTCAGCACACACAGGATGTCCGCGGCTGTCTGTGGCTGTCCATCAGCACACACAGGACATCTGTGGCTGTCTGTGTGTGTCCATGTGTGTCCGTGTGTGTCCGTCAGCACACACAGGAGGTCTGTGGCTGTCCATCAGTACACATATCAGCACGCTGGTCCTTGGACTGAGCACGCTGGTCCTTGGACTGAGCACGCTGGCCCTTCCCGTGGACTGTTCAGGTGATTTTGGCCCACGTAGACTGTCTGTTCAGTACACACATGACGTCTGTGGGTGTCCGTCAGCACACACAGGACGTCCGTGTGTGTCCGTGTTTTTCCGTCAGCACACACAGGACGTCTGTGGCTGTCCATCAGTACACATATCAGCACGCTGGTCCTTGGACTCAACACGCTGGCCCTTCCCGTGGACTGTTTGGGTGATTTTGGCCCATGTGGGCTGTCTGTTCAGTACACACAGGACGTCTGTGGGTGTCTGTCAGTACACACAGGACATCAGTGTGTGTCCGTCAGCACACACAGGACGTATGTGGCAGTCCATGTGTGTCCGTCAGCACAGACATGACGTCTGTGGCTGTCCATCAGTACACATATCAGCACGTTGGTCCCTGGCCTCAGCACGCTGACCCTTCCCTTGGACTGTTTGGGTGATTTTGGCCCACGTGGGCTGTCTGTTCAGTACACACAGGATGTCCGCGGGTGTCCGCCAGCACACAAAGGACATCCGTGGCTGTCTGTCAACACACACAAGACGTCAGTGGCTGTCTGTGTGTGTCCATGTGTGTCTGTGTGTGTCCGTCAGCACACACAGGACGTCCGTGGCTGTCCGTCAGCACACATAGGACGTCAGTGGCTGTCCATCAGTACACATATCAGCACGTTGGTCCTTGGACTCAGCACGCTGACCGAGAGGACGTTCTGTCCGAGTCCAGATCAGTCCATCCAGACCTGTTAGTGTCTTCATGGTCAAGCCGAGGGTCTGTCCAAGTCGAGGTCGGTTCAGTCCAGTCCAGTCAAGGCGTCCCTTGGGTTTTGGCCAAGTCCTCTCTGATCAACTAGCAGCTTCTCGCCTAGAACACTGTGAGTTGGTTTGTTTGAATTTCACTTGGAATTTAGGGTAGATCGAGTCTGCATGTAGAGTATAATGATGACGCTATTGAATGGTAGAGTCCTTAGGGTTATTTTATTTATGGAACCGGACTCAGTTTAGCACGGGCTAAGCTGAGATGAAAGGAATTAAGACTGAGCTGATAACCTGAGTAGGACTAAGAATAGGATGCATCATGTTTTCTATTCTTGCGTGTTGATATGGTTGAGTGAAGGTTCCCGTTATCTTTAAAGATAGTTTCTCAGCGGGAGGCTGGACTATCTGGAACGGTTTGATTGAGTTGTTTAGTATTGATATTGTTGTTTAGTAGTTAGTACAAAGGGTCTTAGGCCATATAGGCCGGGCTACTGGTAATATAGTTAGTATTGTGGAGTCGAGTGTCTAGTTAGGATATGGAACTTTATCGTTACGTTAGGTTCTAGATTGAGTTTGTGTTGTGTGAGTGTTGCCGACAGTAAGTGTGTAACCCGCCCATACTAGGCTTGTGTAGGGGTTATTAGTGTTTCCTCGGCCTCGTACCCAGCGGGTTCAAGGAAACCCCTTATTCGCTGGATCGGGAAGACTCAGACGAATGGTGTCATGTACTATGGCTGAGTATTACACGACGGTGTAATGTGGCAGTGACCCGAAGGACTGTGGGCTGTCGCGCGGTGACCCGAATGACTGTGGGCCGCGGTCGGTTGAAAGTTCCTTCTTCTGGCCTTTGTGGTAGAGAGATAGGATATTGCCGATAGAGAGGAGGAACACGAAGTCACCAGGGCCCAGGTTAGAGTGTTGTGTTAGTGTGTCGTAGAGGGTTATGGAACCCTCGAGTCAGTGTAGCACTGATATACGGTGTTACGAGTTATATCGAGTCGTAGATACTCATAGTCTTATTATTGTGATTGTGTTTGTGGTTGATTGATTTGCTTGCAGGTTCTGACATTAAGTCCTAAGTCTGGCTTAGGTACCGGCTTGGTGTGTATTTGGTTATTGTAGGCCTGACGTTGGCCTGTATGTGTTTGAGGGATTGCTTGTGAAGGGTGGTGGATGTTAAAGCTATGTGGTATCATTGGTTGGCCGATCATGTTCTTGTTTGATTGTTGGTCGATCGACTAGTGATACTTGTATAGTCTAAGTGTCTAACACTACATGAGTACTGAACTCAGGCGTATATATTGTTAACTAGGGATTGTTTGTTGACTTGTTTTAATGCAGGTTCCTGTTACTTGAAGCTAGATCATGGCAGGAGGCTAAGTCTAACTTAGTAACAGTTTACTTAGCCTTAGCTTTTATTGCATGCTAGGGCTAGATTGATTGTTATTTTGGGTTGTCTGGGTTGAGTCTAGGTTGCGTGTAGAGGCCACCAGCTCACTGAGTAATACTAGATTACTCATCCAACTCCGTTGTCCTTTTTGCAGGTTGCTTTAGGTAAGGATGATCGGATAGCTTCGTGCTGGACGTTAGGACCGCCGGTGTAGATTTTCATGCCTTTTGTAAACGGTATTGTGAATTGTGTTATGTTGACTTGATTTGGCATTAGGCCGGGCCCAGTCTTGAATTATTCAATGTATGAATATTTCTTGAATCAATAAAAGTAATTGTTTTATATGCGCTTCATGAGTACTCTGATATTTGACTAGTCCGGTCTAACACAACGTTAGGTCGAGGCACGGGTTGAAAAGCCTTAGGCCTTGATCTAACGGAAAACGCTAACTCTAGGTACGGGTTGCAAAGCCTTATGCTTTGACGCAGCGGGACGAGTTAGTGGATGAACTGGTCTAGGTCGTGGAGTAAAGTTTGTGACTCTGACCGGATTGTCCCTAGCCCGTCACGTAGCGCTTCCGGACCATGGTGTTGGGTTGGACGGTCAGTCATGTTCTTGTTTGATTGTTGGCTGGCCGGTTGGCCTTTCATCTCCAACCCTTGGTGTGGGTCGTCCGTCGGTCATGTTCTTGTTTGATTGTTGGCTGGTGGGTCGACCTATGCTTAGGACGGTTCGGGGGTGTTACAGAGGTGGTATCAGAGCATGGTTTCGTCCATTCTTCCGGAACTCATGATTTAATCGGTTTTAAATATTTATCGAGTCAAAAAGAGTCACAAAAGGCATTAGGGAAACCGGTCACGTCCAGCGATAGGATTTTTTGTTTTAGGAATTAGGATTGATATAGTGGAATCTAGACTTGCTAGATTGCTTTGGTAGATCTGTTAGGTTGCTGGTTAGCATTGCTAGGTTGTTGTTAGTAGACTATTGGGATTAGTTGTCTACTAACTTGTGTGTGAAGTGTTCTTTTGAGTTGCAGGGAGTAAGTGTGTTTGTTGATCGGAACTTTAAGGGATGAAAACCTTAAAGTGGAGGGAGTTCGAGGCCAAACCCAAACCCAAAGCGAAAAGAGAAGAGACAAGTTCAGAAGACTGGGCTGTGGTATGGACTGGACAAATGGGAGTAGACAAGACTTCGTTGGAAAAGGACTTCATCAGTAGTTGGGAAGACGAAGATCGAGAAAATGGTTGGAGTAATCAGGAACGATCATGGACAAGATAGTATCATGGGCAATCAAGGTGTTATGGCAGAATAAGAGGAAGAGGACGACTCAGTCAAGAGATATGAAGACGATTGTGGAGTCCTTGAAGAGGACACTCAAGGAACCGTGGTGGACAGAGTACAGAGGTTATGGAAACGAGTGGAGAATGTTGTGAAGACGAGCAATTGCGCAACTAAGAATTCGAGGACGAATTCTATTAAGGGGGGAGAATGTAGAAACCCGTTAAAAAAAAAAAAAGAAAGAGTGGTCGAGTATCTTTGTGGTGGTCGAGTCGCGGGCGATAAGGATCGATCGAGAAGTTTTAAAGTACGAAGTGGGCGAAGAAGTGATCCTGAGTGAACTATGAGTCGAATAAGTTGCTCGACCATAGTTAGAAGATGTCTTAGATTGATGAGACGGACGTTTTGGAAGCATAACATTTTTGGAAGCACGACGGTTTAGAAGCTCGACGTTTTGGAAGAATGACGTTTCTTCAGCACGAAGTTTTCCGCGAAACTTCAGCATAATATTATTTTGAAGACATTGGAAGCATGACGGGACTTAAGCACGACGGGATCGAAGAACGACGGGAAAACCCGAAATTAGACTAAAACCCTAATTTCAGTATTATGCAAGTCTTCGATGAAGCCGAAGGATCGGGAAATATTTACCGCCAAGGTCAGACTTCAGATTGGAGTTTATTAAATATATTAAACTCATCTGAACGGGAGAAGAAAAATATTCGGGATTGATCGCGGGACGAAAATATGCCGGAAAGGTCAAAAATCGCGTAAACTGACCAAGAAGCTGAGGTGTCCCTATGCATATGGCCAGGACGTTCTGTCTATCACATCAGCAGATGAGTGTCAACACAAGGAGGAGGTGTAGACGTGCATTAAAGCAGTCCATGCAGCCTGACACATAGAAGCACGAGGTGGAGCGACCAAGCACGAGGTGTCTCCGCACATGCAACCGAAGCATGTGGCCAGCCATGTGTGTGATGCTGTGGCGACTTGCATGAGTTCCAGTCATGCAGCCTGACATCTGGAAGGAGTGGTGGAGTCCTGCATGTGTCCTGGACATGCAGCCAGCCATGTGGAGCACGAGGTGCCGCCGTGCATGCGTCCGGAGCCATGCGGAGCGACACACGGGCGGCCACCAACCTGAATCTGATTGGCTGGTGTTTCCTATAAATACCCAGCTACCCCCTTCAGTTTCAGACATCCATAACACACCAAAGCAAGTTCAAAACGTGGCTAGAGAGAGAGAGAGAAAATGAAAGTGTTCGATCTAGAGTTTGATCGATTCTGAAGACCGAGAAGGCCAGTTCCGTCCAATCGATGATTCTATACGATTGTGAGGCGGAAGCTCTGTCCAATTCAATCCGTCCAGGCCAGTCATATTCTGTGATGGTCAAGTGGAGGTGCTGTCCGGACTTAGTTCAGATCCACGGGTTCAGATCAGTCAAAGTTCTGCTCGATATTCCGCCGGGAAGGCCGAAGAACTGTCCAGAAGCTAGAGGAGGTTCTGTCCGAGTCCAGATCAGTCCATCCAGACCTGTTAGTGTCTTCATGATCAAGCCGAGGGTCTGTCCAAGTCGAGGTCGGTTCAGTCCAGTCCAGTCAAGGCGTCCCTTGGGTTTTGGCCAAGTACTCTCCGATCAACCAGCAGCTTCTCGCCTAGAACACTGTAAGTTGGTTTGTTTGAATTCCACTTGGAATTTAGGGTAGATCGAGTCTGCATGTAGAGTAGAATGATCACGCTATTGAATGGTAGAGTCCTTAGGGTTATTTTATTTATGGAACCGGACTCAGTTTAGCACGGGCTAGGCTAAAAGAATTAAGACTGAGCTGATAACCTGATTAGGACTAAGAATAGGATGCATCATGTTTTCTATTCTTGTGTGTTGATATGGTTGAGTGCAGGTTCCGTTATCTTTAAAGATAGTTTCTCAGAGGGAGGCTGGACTATCTGGGTAACGGTTTGATTGAGTTGTTTAGTATTGATATTGTTGTTTAGTAGTTAGTACAAAGGGTCTTAGGCCATATAGGCCGGACTACTGGTACTATAGTTAGTATTGTGAAGTCGAGTGTCTAGTTAGGCTATGGAAATTTATCGTTACGTTAGGTTCTAGATTGAGTTTGTGTTGTGTGAGTGTTGCCAACAGTATGTGCGTAACCCGCCCATACTAGGCTTGTGTAGGGGTGATTAGTGTTTCCTCGGCCTCGTAGCCAGCGGGTTCAAGGAAACCCCCTATTCGCTGGATCGGGAAGACTCAGACGAACGGTGTCATGTACTATGGCTGAGTATTACACGACGGTGTAATGTGGCAGTGGCCCGAAGGACTGTGGGCTGTCGCGCGGTGACCCGAATGACTGTGGGCCGCGGTCGGTTGAAAGTTCCTTCTTCTGGCCTTTGTGGTAGGGAGATAGGATATTGCCGATAGAGAGGAGGAACACGAAGTCACCAGGGCCCAGGTTAGAGTGTTGTGTTAGTGTGTCGTAGAGGGTTATGGAACCCTCGAGTCAGTGTAGCACTGATATATGGTGTTACGAGTTAGATCGAGTCGTAGATACTCATAGTCTTATTATTGTGATTGTGTTTGTGGTTGATTGATTTGCTTGCAGGTTCTGACATTAAGTCCTAAGTCTGGCTTAGGTACCGGATTAGGCTTGGTGTGTATTTGGTTATTGTAGGCCTGACGTTGGCCTGTATGTGTTTGAGGGATTGCTTGTGAAGGGTGGTGGATGTTAAAGCTATGTGGTATCATTGGTTGGCTGATCATGTTCTTGTTTGATTGTTGGTCGATCGACTAGTGATACTTGTATAATCTAAGTGTCTAACACTACATGAGTACTGAACTCAGGCGTATATATGGTTAACTAGGGATTGTTTGTTGACTTTTTTTAATGCAGGTTCCTGTTACTTGAAGCTAGATCATGGCAGGAGGCTAAGTCTAACTTAGTAACAGTTTACTTAGCCTTAGCTTTTATTGCATGCTAGGGCTAGATTGATTGTTATTTTGGGTTGTCTGGGTAGAGTCAAGGTTGTGGGTAGAGGCCGCCAGCTCACTGAGTAATACTAGATTACTCATCCAACTCCGTTGTCCTTTTTGCAGGTCGCTTTAGGTAAGGATGATCGGATAGCTTCGTGCTGGACGTTTGGACCGCCGGTGTAGATTTTCATGCCTTTTGTAAACGGTATTGTGAATTGTGTTATGTTGACTCGATTTGGCATTAGGCCGGGGCCAGTCTTGAATTATTCAATGTATGAATATTTCTTGAATCAATAAAAGTAATTGTTTTATATGCGCTTTATGAGTACTCTGATATTTGACTAGTCCGGTCTAACACAACGTTAGGTCGAGGTACGGGCTGAAAAGCCTTAGGCCTTGATCTAACGGAAAACATTAACTCTAGGTACGGGTTGCAAAGCCTTATGCCTTGACGCAGCGGGACGAGTTAGTGGATGAACTGGTCTAGGTCGTGGAGTAAAGTTTGTGACTCTGACCGGATTGTCCCTAAACCGTCACGTAGCGCTTCCGGACCATGGTGTTCGGTTGGACGGTCAGTCATGTTATTGTTTGATTGTTGGCTGGCTGGTTGGCCTTTCATCTCCAACCCTTGGTGTGGGTCGTCCGTTGGTCATATTCTTGTTTGATTGTTGGCCGGTGGGTCGACCTATGCTTAGGACGGTTCGGGGGTGTTACATCCGTGGCTGTCCATCAGTACACATATCAGTACGTTGTTCCTTGGACTCAGCACGTTGGCCCTTCCCATGGACTGTTTGGGTGATTTTGGCCCACGTGGGCTGTCTGTTCAGTACACACAGGACGTTCGTGGGTGTCCACCAGCACACACAGGACGTCTGTGGCTGTCCGTCAGCACACACAGGACGTCCGTGGCTGTCCGTGTGTGTCCGTGGGTGTCTGCCAGCTCACACAGGATGTCCGTGGCTGTGCATGGCTGTCCGTCAGCACACACAGGACGTCCGTGTGTGTCCGTGTGTGTCTGTTAGCACACACAGGATGTCTTTGGCTGTCCATCAGTACACATATCAACACGCTGGTCGTTGGACTCAGCACGCTGGCCCTTCCCGTGGACTATTTGGGTGATTTTGGCCCACGTGGGCTGTCTGTTCAGTACACATAGGAAGTCCGTGTGTGTCCGTGTGTGTCCTTCAGCACACACAGGACGTCCGTGTGTGTCCGTCAGCAACACAGGACGTCCGTGGCTGTCCATCAGTACACATATCAGCACGATGGTTCTTGGAATCAGCACGCTGGCCTTTCCCGTTGACTGTTTAGGTGATTTTGGCACACGTGGGCTGTCTTTTCAGTACACACAGGACGTCAGTGGGTGTCGGTCAGCACACACAGGACGTCTGTGTGTGTCCTTCAGCACACACAGGACGTCTGTGTGTGTCCGTCAACACACACAGGACGTCTGTGGCTATTCCTGTGTGTCCGTGTGTGTCCGTCAGCACACAGGACGTCCGTGGCTGTCCATCAGTACACATAACAGCACGTTGTTCCTTGGACTCAGCACGCTAACCCTTCCCGTGGACTGTTCGGGTGATTTTGGCCCACGTGGGCTGTCTGTTCAAGACACACAGGACGTATGTGGGTGTCTGCCAGCACACACAGGACATACGTGGTTGTCCGTGTGTGTCCGTGTGTGTCCGTCAGCACACTTAGGACGTCTGTGGCTGTCCATCAGTACACATATCAGCACTTTGGTCCTTGGACTCAGCACGATGGCCCTTCCCGTGGACTGTTTGTGTGATTTTTAGCTTGAACCGAACTGTCAGATTGTTGATGTTCTGAACCCAACCTTGCCCTGTTTTGATCAGCTAAGGTGTGGAGCTTTGCTAGTCCCATCCTATCCATTCAGTCTCTTGGTATTGTCCAAGCCAGTTTCAAGACTAATCTTTAGGTGAGTCTAGACAGATGTTGAGATAGATCATGAATGAGTCCTTGATTAAGTTTGTAAAATGTCTGAATATTTAAAAATGATGTTGTGTTTACTCATGGTAAACACTTACACTTAAAGAATAGTGTTAAAGTGAGGTTAATCCTAATCTTAGTACTTGTTCTCAAGTACTAATCTTAACTATGAAATAATCATGGTTTTGATTAAAGATTAATCTTGGTTTAATTAAGAATTAATCTTGGTTTAATTGAGAATTAATTTGAGATTAATTAAGGAGTAATCATGATTAATTAAGTACTAATCTTGGATTAATTAAAAATTAATATGACATTAATTAAGGATTAATCTAGGATTAATTAAGAGTTAATTATGATTAATTAAGGATTAATTATGAATTAATTTTGGAATAATTATGGAAGTAAAATCATGTGAAGTCTTGTTATATTCACTATCCCTAAAGCCACCGCATTACCGTGACTTGGTCCTGCGAACGGAACAAGGTAATGAAGACACGATGATGGGGTAGCTCCCTGGAGACCGTGTACTGCATGACGATGCAGTCTCGGATTGTTCATACCAGACGTTCGACAATGATGGTGATGCTAACTCACTAGTCTCGGTTAGCCTTAGTGGTTTCTCGGGTCTAGTATATATATTGTATTATATGAGTATGGTAACGGGCGGGTGTTGTGGAAGTGATGTTTAAAATAAGAATTCACAATGATGATTGGTATACTAAAGTATAGTACTAGTACTTGCATGATCATGTATATGCATTTGATAATTGTTTGGTTTATTATGGATTGTGTTGTGATTCTAGATTCACTGAGTAAATTAGTTGCTCATGACTCATTCGTGTGTGCAGGTAACCCTTAGGCGGGAGACACTTTACTTTTTGGACGGAAGGAACGGCCAACCAGCGGTAGTATTTTGTTTTCCTTGCAACGTACCTTTTGATGTATATTTACTTAAAACGTTGTTGGGCAATAGGCCATAGGATAAAACTATAACACTTTGTAAGATGTTTAAAGTAAAAAATAATGTATCAAAGATGTTTATAAATCACGAGTTCTCATATGATATTAGTCCTTGTACGGGACGAACTAATTATCGAATATTGCTTTATCGGGTTGAAAAGCCTAGAGTAATATCCGATAGGAGCGTCTGTGTTCTTTGGTTGTTGGCTAAGGCGATCGGATTTATTTCGAGAACCTCGGGTCGACCATCAGGGAACATCGACCGTGTCATTTCCGGTTATCTACGATCAGGGGTTTCACAACGGTGGTATCAGAGCATGGTTATACGATGCTTGAATGAGACTTGTTTCAAATAATTTTCGAGTCAAAAATGTGTCGCAAGGATAATTAGGATATGCTGGTTTGTTCCTTCTTTTAGAAGTAGATAGACCTGGGTAGAAACTTACCATGATCTTTCGTTGCAGATGCCACCGAGAAGAGCACTCTTTGGACGCCGTGGAGGTCCAAACCTCCCAATTTTGATTTCATCATCTTCAGACTCTTCGCCGCCATCTACTCCGGCACCACGTCCGACTCCTAGCTTTGAGGCTACACCTTCAGGCTCTAGCTTTGAGACTGACCCATCTGAAGGGTCATATGATCAGACACAGGTGCACATTCCTTTGTCTCCAGACCCGTACTTTATGGACATCGAGGTCGATGTGGTACACGATAGTCCAGTGCATGGAGATTATCCCACAGCTTCTGCATCTCCTGCCGCTCATATTCCACCGGCCCCTGCTGCTCATATTCCACTGGCCCCTGCCGCACATATTCCGGCATCACAACCTCAACCAGCGCTAACTGTTGGGGTCAAAAAAGGTCACGACGAAATTATCACCCGAAAATCCTCGGAGATCGAATTTCCAAAAGAGATAGTAAAAAGAAAGATATAGCTTTCGTAAAAAATAACCAATACGAAGTTTTTACGAAGAAGTATCCTTGAAGATTCGAAGCAAATGAACCAAGCTAGGTCATTGCGTAACTACCGCACATACACGCTGTCCGGTCGCTACGTAGCAACCAAGACCGAACCAACCTTGGTCGCTACGTAGCGACCGAGCATCCAACCCGTTCGGTTGCTACGTAGCGACCGAGCTCGAGCCAAAGCTCGGTCGCTACGTAGCGACCGAGCGCTCGTCCCGCTCAGTCACTATGTAGCGACCGAGCTCGAGCCAAAGCTCGGTCGCTACGTAGCGACCGAGATCGAGTCAAAGCTCGGTCGCTACGTAGCGACCGAGCGCTCGTCCCGCTTGGTCGTTACGTTGCGACCGAGCTCGAGCCAAAGCTCGGTCGCTACGTAGCGACTTAGCTCTCGTCCCGCTTGGTCGCTACGTAGTGACCGAGATTGGCCGAGCTGGTTGCTATGTAGCGACCGAGCACTTGTCCCGCTCGGTCGCTACGTAGCGACCGAGCTCGTGTCAAAACTCGGTCGCTACGTAGCGACCAAGCGCTGGTCCCGCTCGGTCGTTACGTAGCGACCGAGCTCGAGCCAAAGCTCGGTCGCTACGTAGCGACTGAGAGCTCGTCCTGCTCGGTCGCTACGTAGCGACCGAGCTTGAGCCGAAGCTCGGTCGCTACATAGCGACCGAGTGCTCGTCCCGCTCGGTCGCTACGTAGCGACCGGGCTCGAGCCAAAGTTCGGTCGCTGCGTAGCGATCGAACTCTTCCGAACATCGATACGACACCAATCCATGCATTCTCGTCAAACCTTCAAATGCTATATCCCGAAGACCGTAGCAAGCTCAGTCCATGTTTTCCGTTATACTAACTCATCGATCAAACTTCATGGATTAGAAACCGCGGAAAGTTTGTTCTTTATCAAAAGAAATCGTAGTAAATGTGTCGAGTCGGAAGACGGCCTAAAGGGACCTAAAACACGACTCGAGGCCCATCCTACGATTTCTTAACCAAAAGCTCGTAAACCACATCACGGTTTACGCTTGGTCCACAAGGAAGGATAAATGTCAAGTTTCCGCGGATAAATACGGAAGTTTTGAAGATAATTGTGAAGATCGGGAAAAATGGAATATCTCCATTTTTATGCTATGACGGCTTAAGGGCAGAAGAGTAAAAGCGTAAACCGACCTTGGAGCTAGTATATAAGGAGTCCTGGGCGAGGGGCATAAAGAGAGAACTTTTTCAGAGAAAACTTAGTACTTAGAGCAATTTAGGCAAGTTTCCGTTTTTGTTATTTCGAGCTGCGACTCAATTAGGGTTAGCCGTCTTAGGGTTGCTAGAACTAGGAATCTCGCCGACAGCTCTCGAGCCCAGGCTTATACCTTGTTGTAAACGCTCATACGCAAATTCGGAATAAGATCTTCTTTGCTCTCTTTTTCGATTTCTTATACTTTATCGTTGTTGTTCTCGTGTTCTGATTGCTTGACGTGTGGTAATTAGCAGAAATCCGGGTCCTCTGGGAAATTAGGGTTTTCCTAGTTTCCTTATTTAAACGGAAATCAACAGTGCGAATTTCGGTTCCCACAGTTTGGCGCTAGAAGGAGGGGGAGTAGGGATCAATCTAACCCGCAAAGCCACATCACGCTCAATCAGACATGTCAACTAACGACACGGATAATGTGCAAACTCCTCTAAACGGAGGTAGCGGCACCGATCTCCACACTCCAGCAGCGGACGTATCCGCGGCCAACGCACAAGCCAATGCCGCGACGCTCGAGGAGTTTAAAAAGATGTTCGCCACCTATGAGAAAAGGTCGGAAGAACAGGATAAGCTCGTGAATACCTTGACCAAACAGGTTGAAACCTTAACGGCAAGGACCCAAGCAATCCGTCCCCGCGGAGCCACCAAAATCCGCAGGAAGAGGCTCGACTTCGCTACCCCACTCGACAGATCAGGAGTCGCGCGGGAACGACCTTCCGGTCAAAACCCTAGCGAAAAATCTCCCATCGAAAAGGGGAACCCTGAAAGTCCTCCGCCCCCTGCAAAGGACTCGGAGGATAACGAAGCCGAACGCATTGACCTGGATCCTAGCGATGTCTCCAACGACACCGACGAGGATGTCGACAGACATCCAAGAAGGACCAGGAGCGGATCTGCTCGGGAAGGCTCCCCCTTCAAAAAACCAATGACTGAAGAAGAAGAAATCGCATATTGGAACGAACAGGAGGACCTGGCTGAATGGCAAACCGAGCTCACTCGCAGTAAACACCGACAGGCTCAGAAATCTACTGACGAGACATCGGATATCTGCGATCTTCGCGACTACATCATTAAGACTGCGGCAGAAGTGAGGGCCATAAAGTCTCAAATCCATCATGCTACTAGTGCTGCCCCCGAAATCGATCGACTACTGGAAGGAGCTCGGAAGACCCCTTTTACCAGTCGCATTTTGGACATGAAGGTGTCCGATCCGGGAAAAATCAAAGTACCGAAGTACGATGGTACGGCCGATCCAAAAGCGCACCTTTAGGCTTTCCACATCGCGATGGGAAGAGCTAGACTGAAAGACGGCGAAAAGGATGCTGGCTACTGCCGCCTGTTCATTGAAAACATGGAAGGAGCAGCACTTGAATGGTTCGCACGCCTTCGTCGTAACACTATCGAGAGTTTCCGACAGCTCGCATCAGAATTTCTCAAACAATACTCTGTATTCATCGACAGAGAAACTTCCGATGTTGACCTCTGGAGTCTCTCCCAGAGCGAAGACAAATTCCTCTGCGAGTTTATCAGTCGGTTCAAGCTGGTAATGTCAAGGGTCAGCGGGATAAGCGACAAAGTGGCCATCGACGCGCTAAGAAAGACGCTCTGGTACAAGTCGAAATACAGAAAGTGGATAACTCTTGACAAACTGCGAACGATCCAGGATGCCCTCCACAAAGCGACGGACTACATCATAGTCGAGGAAGAAACTAAAGTCTTATCGCAAAAACATAAGGCGGCAAGACCATCCTCGAAGGACGTGGATCCAAAAGGGAGAAAGAAAAACTCTCGTAACGACAAATACGTCCATCAGGAGGGGAAAGATCTCCAAGGGGCGCATAATTATGCGATCAATTCGGATCAAGGCCGAACCACGGGCAACACGTGGACTCGAAATCAAGGGTATGACGAAAACACCTTCTGCGAGTTCCACCAGTCCCGAGGACACTCCACGACCAACTGCAAAGTCTTGGGAGCAAGACTGGCAGCGAAGCTACTCGCTGGAGAGCTCTCGGAAGTAACTAGCGTCAAGGATCTCATCCTCGATTCTGATCGCCCTCCAAAGACGGACATAAATCCGCCCGCTGAAAAATCCCCTCAACGAAACCAGCCTGGGGATAAACGCGGTAGGAGGCCGGACGACAAGGGGAACGATAACAATCGTCGTAGAGTCAACATGATTATCGGAGGATCACAATACTGCAGCGATACTGTGTCGGCCATCAAGGCTTACCAACAGAAGGCAGAGTCGAGTGCAAATTGGCCTACATGGTCTCCTCCCCGAGATGGCCAAAATTGCTCGATCACCTTCACAAAGGAAGAAGCCGGCGGCATCGATCAACCTCACTGCGACCCGCTCGTCATAGATCTCGTCATACGAGACTTAGAAGTCGGAAGGGTAATCGTCGACACGGGAAGCACGATCAACGTAATCTTCCGCGACACTCTTAAGCGGATGAGCATCGAACTAGGAGGAGTAATTCCGACGCCAAAACCACTCACGGGTTTTTCAGGCAAAGTATCAATGACTCTTGGATCGATTCAGTTGCCAGTTATGGCCAAGGAGATCACGAAAATCGTCGAGTTCGCGGTGGTCGATCATCCCGCTATCTACAACGTGATCATGGGAACCCCATGGCTCAACGCCATGCAGGCAGTTCCGTCAACCTACCACCTGGGTCTCAAATTCCCAACCCCAAGCGGAGTCGCGGCTATCTGGGGGTGCCAAAAACAGTCGCGGCTATGCTTCCTCGCAGAGCACAAGTTAAGGCAAATCACGACTTCTGCAACTGCAACCGGCAAACGCACGAAGATAGATCGATCTTCGGCCAAAAACGCCCCAGGAAAAGACGAATTAAAATTGTCTACCGACGCAAACACATCGGATGTCGAAACTCGACACGAGTCCGAAGCCCACTCTACAATTCAACCGGAACATCCCGAAAATAGCATTGACCCAGCCACGATCGACATGGTCAAGGCGGACATCGCGACATCTACCGCCGAGTAAAAACACTCGCGGCATGAAACAGAACTACGAGATCGCTTGATCCTCGAAAGGGGTACGTAGGCAGCTCGTCAAAAGACGAGTTCAGCTATCCCCCTCTCTAAAAAGGGGGGGGGGAGTGGGTGCGTATAATCGTATACTCCCACTTAGAAAAATCTTCATGATTCTAATCGAGTTTTTAGAAACTTCAAAAACTTTTACTACAATATACGTTGTCCTTTTTATCGAAAACGTTTACGCTTCAGTAAAACACAAAAGAAACTTTCAGGACACGCCTGGAAACATTAAGACTCTTGTCTACGGCCTCATCCGGCCCAAAATTCGTAAAATTATCATCTTTCAAACATTCAAAGATACATGTATAATCTTCGGAACAACTGCGAGACGTCGCAAAGTTAAAATTCGAAGATAATACGAACAAATTGTCCGAACGCGACCACCAAAAACCTTACACCCCGTTCGTCGATTGGCCCCGACGAACACGCCAGCCGTCTTAAACAAACGTAATTCGATCACTCTTTTGATTTTCAAAAATGTCCAACACAAGGACGAAAGCGCGCTACAACAAAAATCCGAAATTTTGGTCCAGCACTTCCAGTTAACTATGAGAAGATGCTCGATTCGTACCACACAAGTCATATAAGCCGAGAACCTATCGCGGACTTTAAATCGGTACGAGTCAGGAAGAAATCGCAACAGGAAAAACGATAGCCGGCTAGTCACCGCACAAACCTTAACCGAAAGTATACCTAGGTCTTGCCCTAAACCCAACGCTCTGGTCTCAAACATCTCAAGACATGGTATCTAAAAGATACGAGATCCTAAACTATGTCTCTCCGTTCGCATCTCGATGTTCCCGAAAATCGTAAAGATAGGTAATTTTTTACGAGAATCACGAACGAACTAACAGATTGAACATCTAATCCGAATTAAATATGAGACGACAACTCATATTTACTTCGACCCTATTCAGGAAAACTCGAAATAAAACATTCGTCATATATATAAAACCGCTTAAAAAGCGGTAAGGGATTCAAAGCCACCAACGGCCAGTCCCGATAAGCAATAAAAACGGCCAAAACAGGCCCGTACAAATCTCTATGCCATACTCGGCCATAAACATAAAACAGAAAGATGAGCATCTTTCTTTCGATAACTATTCCACCTCTCATAATCCAAAGTCAAAGTCCCCGGACAACGAAGCACCGAACGCATCCGCGAGACGATCTACTTCCTCGCCACCGTTAGGAGAACCGGTCGGAACCTCCTCGGTATCAGGGGAAACCGGGATGGTATCCCAGAACCCTTGAATCCGCTTGTCGATCGAAGGGATGAGCGCCTCAGCATGGGCACGATCGTTCATGCCGCTCTTCATCAAGCTCATTTCCTTCTCGAACACATAGTCATCGGCCATCGTCCTCCAAAGACTTCCGACTGAACCGCGGCACTCACGGAAATCACCCACCAAGGTAAAGGCATTCTTGAGGTTCCCGTACTCAACCTGGAATTGAGAGGCACAAGTCTTCATCACCTCGACGATTTCTCTTTTGCCTTTCCTCTCCGCCTTACGAACAGCCCGCGCATGATCACGAGTAAGTTGCACTTCTCGCTCCAACATCTCGCCTTGCATGCGAGCGAGATCTCGTTCTGCTTTCTCTGCTTTAAAACGATTGACCATAGCCTCCCTATGGCTCTCTTCAATGGCCGAGCCAAGCAAGTTGAGGCCCTGCGAAACCAATTAACGCATTGTGAGCAGAAAAAGAAATACCTAGGCGATCACAAATATTTTCGAAAAAATCATACCCCATTGATGATTCGGGACCCATCTGCAACGACTTTCGGCCTTGCCGACTCTTTCGCAGGTGGAGGAGCATCAAAACCCGGTGGCAGACCAGCAAAGAAAGCATCAAAATCCAGAATAGGGACCTCGCTAGAGCCGCTCCTGTCGCCATAAGCAAGGTTCGCCAAGGTCGATATCCTTTCCCTTCCAAGAGCTCGACTCCGGCATAGCTGCTGGAGCTACAACGGGATCCTGGTCGTCAGGTTCGGAGTCGCTTCCCGTGTCCGCAACTGAAGCAGGACCGGGGTGCACGAACCTAAGTGCCTTCCGAACCCTCTTCGGCGTGAAGGAAGTCCAGAAGAAGGGACTGTTCCTAAGGAGATCCCTCACCGCAATGATGTCCTCGGGGAACAGAGCAAGAGGATTGATGAAGGGATGATCGTTCGGCAACCTCCGGAACAGCGGAATGCAACTCTCTTCGACAGACGCAGCGTCTATACGAACAAAGAAGAAAAACTTCTTCCACGAGTTGAAGTTTGAGATGAACTTCTTGATCACTGACATAAAGTTCCGAGGGACCAGCCTATGCTCGTCCGTATCTCTGACGAGCTGAAGCCTCAAAAGTGCTTCAAAATGATCAAAGGAAAGGGAAAGGCCATGCTCGTAGCTCAGGATCAGGATCCCAATAAGATGCTGAATGGCGAGGGGAGTCAACTGGCTTATCGCAACCTCGAAACGATCCAACACTCGGACGAGGATTTCGAGGATTGGGAACCATAAGCGACAACGCACTACGAATGCCTCGTAGCAAGTGAAGTAACCCTCTGGGGGGCTGTTAGCACACTCTCCGGGATAGGGAACCCGGAACTCCACAGCATCCAGGATATGGTAGAACGATCACATGATCGCGAAAAACTCGTCGGTACTCCTTTTTGCATCCCCTTTCTCGACTCCACGATGGATCAGGACCGGGAACGACTTCTCTTTGGGAGGAGTCATCGAACCATAATGCGCAACCCACCATGCCTCATTCTCGGCGGGATGTACCGAGTGAGGCACAAACTCCATCTTCGGAACAATGAGCTCTTCGTAAGCACTCGCGGATGAAGACCCTTTTTCCGGAATCTTTTTCTTGCTCGACATTTTACAATTCTCTTGAGAAAATAGAGGAAAAGGGAGAAAGAAAGAGAGTTTTCTTAAGAAAGATCTTAGTGGGAACAAGAAAGTGAAAAAATTGTGAAACAAGTTACCTCCCTTCTTATAGGCATGAGAATTTACTGTTCAAACTCTGACTTTCGGATATTAATTCCATCTAACACGCCTAACTTGCCAAACATGCCTAACCGCACACTAGGACCCTACGATGCACGGTCCTAATGGGCTGGGGCTAACTGTTGGGGTCAAAAACGGTCACGACGGAATTATCACCCGAAAATTCTCGGAGATCGAATTTCCGAAAGAGATAGTAAAAAGAAAGATATAGCTTTCGTAAAAAATAACCAATACGAAGTTTTTACGAAGAAGTATCCTTGAAGATTCGAAGCAGATGAACCAAGCTCGGTTTTTGCGTAACTACCGCACATACACGCTGTCCGGTCGCTACGTAGCAACCAAGACAGAACCGACCTCGGTCACTACATAGCGACCGAGCATCCAACCCGTTCGGTCGCTACGTAGCAACCGAGTTTGAGCCAAATCTCGGTCGCTATGTAGCGATCGAGCTTTCGTCCCGCTCGGTCGCTACGTAGCGACTGAGCACTCATCCCGCTCTGTCGCTACGTAGCGACCGAGCTCGAGCCAAAGCTCAGTCACTACGTAGAGACCGAGCGCTCGTCCCGCTCCGTCGCTACGTAGCGACCGAGCTCGAGTCAAAGCTCGGTCGCTACGTAGCGACCGAGCGCTCATCCCGCTCGGTCGTTACGTAGCGACCGAGCTCGAGCAAAGGCTCGGTCGCTACGTAGCGACCGAGCTCGAGCCGAAGCTCGGTCGCTACGTAGCGACCGAGTGCTCGTCCCGCTCGGTCGCTACATAGCGACCGGGCTTGAGCCAAAGTTTAGTCGCTGCGTAGCGATCAAACTCTTCCGAAAATCGATACGACACCAATCCATGCATTCCCGTCAAACCTACAAATGCTAGCTCAGTCCATGTTTTCCGTTATTCTAACTCATCAATCAAACTTCGCGGATCAGAAACCGCGAAAAGATCGTTCTTTATCAAAAGAAATCGTAGTAAATGTGTCGCGTCGGAAGACGGCCCAAAGGGACCTAAAACATGACTCGAGGCCCATCCTACGATTTCTTAACCAAAAGCCCGTAAACCACAGCACGGTTTACGCTTGTTCCACAAGGAAGGATAAATGTCAAGTTTCCGCGGATAAATACAGAAGTTTTGAAGATAATTGTGAAGATCGGGAAAAATGGAATATCTCCATTTTTATGCTATGACGGCTTAAGGGCAGAAGAGTAAAAGCGTAAACCGACTTTGGAGCTAGTATATAAGGAGTCCTGGGCGAGGAGCATAAAGAGAGAACTTTTTCAGAGAAAACATAGTACTTAGAGCAATTTAGGCAATTTTCCGTTTTTGTTATTTCGAGCTGCGACTCAATTAGGTTTAGCCGTCTTAGGGTTGCTAGAACTAGGAATCTCGCCGACAGCTCTCGAGCCCAGGCTTATACCTTGTTGTAAACGCTCATACGCAAATTCGGAATAAGATCTTCTTTGCTCTCTTTAAGACAAGTTCACGGTTTAGTTAAGACAAGTTCACGGTTTCTCTAAGCCAAGGAAGAGTTGAAAGATCTGACCGGTTGCTAAGCCTTCCGGATTAGGCTTGAGGCTTACTCGGCCGATTGGATCCAGGCCTAAGGCCGGATCAGGTAAGGGAGTCCGTTGGGCCATTGAGCCGGACTCCATTGGTCGGTCGCACCTAGATTCTATCCGGTTAGACGGATTGGTCTTTGGGGACGATCCGGATCTTTTCGTGTATTCTGTTTATCTATTCTGGACTATCTATATGATTCTAAGTCAAGGGGTGGTTGGTTGAATGACTTAGGATATGGTAGGTAGGTTCATACTGTTTATGATTGTGTTGACTGAGGTTTATCTAAGTTCTAGGAACCAAGCCAAGCATTGTAGAATCAATCCGTTCTATTCTCAGTTATGATTAATGCTGATCTGGTTGTGGTTTCAGGAACTAAGGATGGTTCTGGTCAAGCCAAGGAGCCGTGAAGGCTCGGTCAGTGAGAGGCTGTGTAAACGTGTGGTTAGAAGATGCTAGGGATGAACTAGTGATTGTCTATGAGACTGTTAAGAAGTTGTGTATTGAATCTCATGTTTCTAAGTAATACAAAGTTTATACATTGTTATTCCGCTGTGCAATCTATTCCTTTGTTTATGAACCTCATATTCGAATATGACTTAGTAAAGAAAAGACTTAGAATGAATCAGACAAGCAAAGAAATTAATAAGTAAGCATTCGTATCCAGTTGGGTCGAGAGACCAGGAACGGGTCTTACAAGTTGGTATCAGAGCATGCTTGATTCTAGGATAGTTGGGTTATGTAGTACACACACACACACGCAGCCAGCTGATTAGGTCTCATGGTGAGGTTTGATTGCTTAGTCTAGGGATTGTTTTGTTCTGTGTATGTTAGTGTGTTTTGTACTAACATTGTCTGAATCCTTAGGCTGGAAAAAGCAAATCGGGAAAGTCCCGAAGAAGTAAGAGAATGGCCGGTCAGTCTAGCCAAGTGGCCGTGGATGGAACTAATCTGTCCGGTTTGCAAACCGATCCGGCCGCGGCTAACGCGGAAGATGTGTTGCCAACTGATCAGGCTAACCTTACGGGGACGCAACGGGATGGTCAGTAACATCAGGAGAGTGATGAGGAAGTGGAATCCTCGAACGCTAACCGTGATGGTGGCCAGCGTGAGAAAGTGGCCGATGGTATGGCCAATATAACCGCAACACTGTCCAAAGAGGACTTGTTAGAGGCCATGAAGGTAATGGGGACTCAGGTGGCGGCTATGGCCCAACTGTTCTCGCCATTAGTGAACTCCTCGGTTGGCCAAGCTACGCCTGTGGCTACGACCGCCCCCAACACCAATGGTCCAGTTGTGGAAACGGTCGAGGTGATCGAGATTGATCCACCAGAAAGGACCGGGAAAAAGGTGGACTATCTGAGTTTGCTTCAGCACATCTCTCGTCTAGGGATGAAGCATTTCTCAGGAAGCACCGATCCAATTGAGGTAGACGAGTGGAGGAGTAGGCTAGTCTGAAACTTCAGCTCAACTCGTTGTCCCGACGATTACAAGAGAGACATTGCGGTTCACTTCCTGGAAGGGGACGCGCATAATTGGTGGCTGGCTGTGAACAAACGCACCAATGGAAGTCTCCAGAGTTTTGCGGATTTCGAAGATGAATTCAACCGTAAATACTTTCCTGCAGAGGCTTGGGACCGTCTGGAAGGTAGATTCCTAGACCTTAACCAAGGCCGCAGGGCCGCACGTGAGTACGAAGAGGAGTTCAACCGGCTCCGACGGTTTGTTGGAAGGGAACTTGAGGACGAGACAGTCCAGGTTCGTCGGTTCATTCGAGGCTTAAGGCCAGAGCTGAGAACCCACTGTTCGATCCGCACCTTCAGCACCGTCGGAGAGCGTGTAGCTCTTTTGGAGTCTAACTTGGCCGAAGAAGCCAAGCTTAAGACAAAGTTGCAGTCTGTCCCGACGGAGGCAAGGCCTCTAGTGGACGACCTGAATGTCCCAAGTGTGGTAAGAACCATCCAGGTGAATGCTGGAAAGCCATGGGAGCTTGTGTGAGATATGGCAGCTTGGATCATTCCATCCGAGATTGCACTCGACCAAGCCAGACTCAGGGCCAATCCAGTGGCAGCGGCTCTTGGACTTGTTTCCATTGGGGCCAAAGCGGACACTTCCAAAGTGAATGTCCTAAGGGGCAAGGAGGACAAGGGAAAGGTCGTGAAGACACGAGAAAGTCGACCCAAAGCAGTCCGAACACAACACCAAGGGTGTATGAGCTGTCCCGAGACGACGGTGGTTCTGGATCGTTTGATTCGATCTCTGGTAATTTCTGAATTTATCTGTTTACATTCAATAGAATGCTTGGTCTGGAACCTAGAGTGGCTAGGGGATTCTGATGTGGGTCTCCTATAGGGACCCTCATGATTGGTGGTGTTGAAACCAACATACGTTTCGACACAGGGGCTACACATAGTTTTGTGAGTCCGGAACTGGTCGGAAAGGGTCTGTTCTGCCTCTGTTCTGGGGATAATTCGAGACTAGTGAGGGCGGCCAGTGGGAAAATCATGCACTCACTAGGGCTCATGACTAATATCCCGGTAATGATCCAGGAGAAAAATCTGCATGTAGATCTGATTGTATTGCACCTACAGAATCACGATGTGATCCTATTTATGGATTGGTTGGGAAAGTATCGGGCCACTCTCGACTGCCACAGAGGATGTGTACGGTTGGAGACTGGACCTCACTCGATCCAGTACCAAAGTCTGAATATGAGTCCGGCTCTGGATAGAGTAGTGGTGTCAGCAATCCGAGCAGAACGGATGCTTAGAAGGGGTTGTGAAGCATATTTGACCACAATTACCACTATGGAGCACGGCAGGTCTGATGATCAGAAGGATCTAACTGAGGACCCGTTGGTGTCTGAGTTCCCAGATGTGTTCCGTTCACTACAGGGTGTTCCCCTGATAGGTCGGATCCATTTACGATTGAACGAGAACCAGGGACAGCTCCGCTGTACAAGAGTCCGTACCAAATGGCTCCGGCCGAGATGGCCGAGCTAAAGAAGCAATTAGAAGAAGTGCTGGACAAGGGGCTCATACGTCCAAGTAGCTCTCCTTGGGGTGCACCAGTCCTCTTTGTGAAAAAGAAGGATGGTAGCATGCATCTGTGTATTGACTATCGAGGGTTGAACAGGGTTACTGTGAAGAACAAGTACCCGTTGCCTAGAATAGATGAGTTGTTGGATCAACTCAAAGGAGCCAAATGGTTTTCTAAGATTGATTTGGCCTCAGGGTATCATCAGATCCCTATAGAGCCAAATGATATTAGAAAGACAGCATTCCGGACCAGGTACGGCCACTACGAGTTTGTGGTTATGCCATTCGGTCTGACCAATGCGCCTGCTGCATTCATGAAAATGATGAACAGCGTGTTCCGAGACTTCCTGGATGAATCAGTGATCATCTTCATTGATGATATCCTGATTTACTCCAAGGATGAGGGACAAAGCATTTCTCAGGAAGCACCGATCCTATTGAGGCAGACGAGTGGAGGAGTAGGCTAGTCCGAAACTTCAGCTCAACTCGTTGTCCTGAGGATTACAAGAGAGACATTCCGGTTCACTTCCAGGAAGGGGACGCACATAATTGGTGGCTGGCTGTGAACAAGAGCACCAATGGAAGTCTCCAGAGTTTTGCGGATTTTGAAGATGAATTCAACCGCAAATTCTTTCCTGCAGAGGCTTGGGACCGTCTGGAAGGAAGATTCCTAGACCTTACCCAAGGCCGTAGGGCCGTACGTGAGTACGAAGAGGAGTTCAACCGGCTCCGACGTTTTGTTGGAAGGGAACTTGAGGACGAGACAGTCCAGGTTCGTCGGTTCATTTGAGGCTTAAGGCCGGTGCTGAGAACTCACTGTTCGATCCTCACCTTCAGCACCATTGGAGAGCCGGTTGAACGTGTAGCTCTTTTGGAGTCTAACTTGGCCGAGGAAGCCAAGCTTAAGACAAAGTCGCAGTCTGTCCCAATGGGTAAGACTAACGACCGAAAGAGGAAGTGGGACCAGGTTGACGGAGGCAAGGCCTCTAGTGGACAACCTGAATGTCCCAAGTGTGGTAAGAACCATCCAGGTGAATGCTGGAAAGGCATGGGAGCTTGTGTGAGATGTGGCAGCTTGGATCATTCCATCTGAGATTGCACTCGACCAAGCCGGACTCAGGGCCAATCCTGTGGCAGCGGCTCTTGGACTTGTTTCCATTGCGGCCAAAGCGGACACTTCCAAAGTGAATGTCCTAAGCGGCAAGGAGGACAAGGGAAGGGTCGTTGAGACACGGGAAAGTCAACCCAGAGCAGGCCGACCACAACACCAAGGGTGTATGAGCTGTCCCGAGATGACGGCGCTTCTGGATCGTTTGATTCGATCTCTGGTAATTTCTGAATTTATCTGTTTACATTCAATAGAATGCTTGGTCTGGAACCTAGAGTGTCTAGGGGATTCTGATGTGGGTCTCTTATAGGGACCCTCATGATTGGTGGTGTTGAAACCCACGTGCTTTTCGACACAGGTGCTACACATAGTTTTGTGAGTCCGGAACTGGTCGGAAAGGGTCTGTTCTGCCTCTGTTCTGGGGATAATTCGAGACTAGTGAGGGCGGCCGGTGGGCAAATCATGCACTCATTAGGGATCATGACTAATATCCCGTTGATGATCCAGGAGAAAAATCTGCCTGTAGATCTGATGGTGTTGCGCCTACAGAATCACGATGTGATCCTAGGCATGGATTGGTTGGGAAAGTATCGGGCCACTCTCGACTGCCACAGAGGATGTGTACGGTTGGAGACTGGACGTCACCCAATCCAGTACCAAAGTCTGAATATGAGTCCGGCTCTGGATAGAGTAGTGGTGTCAGCAATCCGAGCAGAACGGATGCTTAGACGGGGTTGTGAAGCATATTTGACCACAATTACCACTATGGAGCACGGCAGGTCTGATGATCAGAAAGATCTAACTGAGGACCCGTTGTTGTCTGAGTTCCCAGATGTGTTCCGTTCGCTACAGGGTGTCCCCCCTGATAGGTTGGATCCATTTACGATTGAACTAGAACCAGGGACAGCTCCGCTGTCCAAGAGTCCGTACCGAATGGCTCCGGCCGAGATGGCCGAGCTAAAGAAGCAATTAGAAGAATTGCTGGACAAGGGGTTCATACGTCCAAGTACCTCTCCTTGGGGTGCACCAGTCCTCTTTGTGAAAAAGAAGGATGGTAGCATGCGTCTGTGTATTGACTATCGAGGGTTGAACAGGGTTACTGTGAAGAACAAGTACCCGTTGCCCAGAATAGATGAGTTGTTGGATCAACTCAAAGGAGCCAAGTGGTTTTCTAAGATTGATTTGGCCTCAGGGTATCATCAGATCCCTATAGAGCCAAATGATATTAGAAAGACAGCAATCCGGACCAGGTACAACCACTACGAGTTTGTGGTTATGCCATTCGGTCTGACCAATGCGCCTGCTGCATTCATGAAAATGATGAACAGCGTGTTCCGAGACTTCCTGGACGAATCAGTGATCATCTTCATTGATGATATCCTGATTTACTCCAAGGATGAGGAATCTCATCGGAAACACCTGAGAGCCGTGCTGGAACGATTACGGGAACACAAGCTCTATGCAAAACTCAGTAAATGCAGTTTTTGGCAGAAGCGCATTGGATTTCTCGGCCACATTGTGTCCGGTGAGGGCGTCTTGGTGGATCCAGAGAAGATCAGGGCAATCAAGGATTGGCCTCGACCACGCAGTCCCACGGAAGTCAGAAGCTTCCTAGGGCTGGCAGGTTATTATAGAAAGTTTGTGAAATGATTCGAAAGCTTGGCTCAGCCTATGACACGGTTGACCGGGAAGGACGTTAAGTTCACATGGTCTGAGGAGTGTGGGAAATGTTTTTCCGCGCTTAAGGACATGCTGACTAGCGCACCTATTCTGGTTCTTCCAGAGGCCGACCAACCCTATGTGGTTTATACGGACGCGTCCATAACAGGACTAGGTTGCGTATTAACCCAGCATGGGAAGGTCATCGCCTATGCGTCAAGGCAGTTGAGAAAACATGAGGGAAACTACCCCACCCATGACCTTGAAAGGGCTGCGGTAGTGTTCGCCTTAAAGATTTGGCGATCATACTTATATGGTGCCAAGGTTCAGATACTTACGGACCATAAGAGTCTTAAGTATATATTCACCCAGCCTGAGTTAAACTTAAGGTAGAGAAGGTGGATGGAGTTTGTAGCTGATTACGATCTGGATATCACCTATCATCCGGGAAAGGCTAATCTGGTCGCAGATGCCTTGAGTCGGAGAAGGGCCGACGTATCAGCCGAACGAGAAGCGGACGACCTGGATGGTACGGTTCGTGCCCTACGGTTGAACGCATCGACCAAAGAGTCGGAACCACTCGGATTAGAGGCGGTCAATCAGGCCGACCTGCTTACCCGAATTCGGTTGGCTCAAGGTCAGGACGAGAACCTAAACAAGGTTGCTCAGAATGATAGGACAAAGTACCAAACTGCAAAGGATGGTACCATCCTAGTAAACGGTCGGATCAGTGTTCCTAATGATAGGAGTTTAAAGGAAGAGATTATGAGAGGCTCATAAATCCAGATTCTCGGTTCATCCTGGTGCGACCAAGATGTACCAGAATCTTAAGAAGTTCTATCATTGGATCCGTATGAAGGCCGATGTCGCGGAATGGGTGGCCAAGTGTTCCACTTGCCAACTCATCAAAGCAGAACATCAAGTGCCTAGTGGGTTATTACAAAGCTTGCCTATTCCAGAATGGAAATGGGATCACATCACAATGGACTTTTTGACTGGGTTCCCTACCACGAGGAATAAGAAAGATGTGGTTTGGGTTGTGGTTGATCGCCTAACCAAATCAGCACACTTCCTGGCTATCAAAAAGTCGGATGGGGTAGATCAGATTGTACGTAAGTACATTGATGAGATCGTCCGACTACATGGTGTGCCGGCAAGCATAGTTTCAGAGGGATTCAAGGTTCACATCTTACTTCTGCAAGACTTTCCAAAAAGTTTTAGGAACAAGAGTGAACATGAGTACAGCCTATCACCCACAGACGGATGGACAGTCTGAACGTACGATCCAGACATTGGAAGATATGTTGCGAGCATGTGTTCTAGACTGGGGTGATTCCTGGGAAAAACATCTACCTCTGGTAGAATTTACTTACAACAATAGCTTCCATAGTAGTATTGGCATGTCGCCATACGAAGCTCTGTATGGGCGTCCATGCAGGACACCCTTATGCTGGACCCAAGTAGGGGAACGCAGCATGATTGGTCCGGAGATTGTCGAAGAGACAACCGAAAAGATCAAGTTCTTGAGGGACAAGATGAGACAGGCACAAGACCGCCAAAAGAACTATGCAGATCGAAGAAGGAAAGATCTCGAGTTCCAAGTAGGTGGCTTGGTGTATCTCAAAATGATTACCTTCAAAGGACGAGTCCGGATCTCCGGAAGACGGAAGTTAGATCCGAGATACTTGGGGCCGTTCAAGATCATTGAAAGAGTGGGGATGGTAGCCTACAAGTTGGACTTGCCGGCTAAGATGGACGCATTCCATAATGTGTTCCACGTCTCCCAACTTCAGAAATGTTTGACGGACCAAGACATCGCTCTTCCTGCCATTCCAGACGATCTTGGTAAGAACCTAACCTTGGAAACGAGGCCAGTTCGAATCATAGATAGGATGGAAAAAGCAACAAGGAAGAAGACAGTCCAGATGGTCAAGATCGTCTGGGACTGTAATGGTCAAGATATAATCACTTGGGAAACCAAAGCTAGAGTGAAAGCAGAGTACCCAGAGTGGTTGGATCAGTTTTTTTCCGAGGAAGCATTCAATTCGGATTCGAGGACGAATCCATCCCAAGGGGGGGAGACTTGTCACGCCCCCAATCCTGAGTAGGATTGTTGGGACGGCCATGGTTCAAGGAAACGTGCAAGCCATGTCTTAGGACATCAAGGCAAGCGTTCCATGGTCGAGAAAGAAGGTTAAGGACATAAGGAAACTTAGACTCAACCTTATACAAGCTAAGAGACAGCTAGGACAAGTAAGACGGTAGCTGGACGAAGTGGACGAGTAGCTCGGCCAGCTCAATGAAGCTAAGTTCAGTTTACTCCAGCTCAGTCCCTACTAAGTCAGCTCCACTAGCTGGACTACTAGCTCACTCAGCTGAGGCAGCTGAGAGTCAGCTCATCTCTGCTAGACGGACTGTCCGGGCTTTAGGCCGATGGTCCGGGTCCGGGTCAGTGGCGGGCTGTGAGGTCCGGCCATGAGGCTATGGGCTGTTGGGTCTTAGGACAAGGCCATGGGCTAAGTCCAGGAGACTTGGGGCGTGGGTTGCGCTTGTGGCCGACCCGAAACCCAATCAGAAAGGGCGAAGGGATGCAAGTGGCCGAAAGGGGACAACCCTTGGCGGATGGTGCCCATTCGCTAGCAAGTCATGCCTGTTCGTGGGGCAAGACTTACCCCCTCGTTTTCTATAAATCTGGGGGCTCTCTGGTCGAATTCATTATCCAATTCCAGAGTAAAATACTCAGAGAAAAACGTAGAGAGAAAGAAAGAGAGAAAGAGAGAGTTCCGGCCAAGAGAAAGGCCGATTGTGGTGGTGTTGTGTTCCGGCGACTCTGATCGTTTGAGAACTAACTCCGGTCAAGAATGGGAGATCAAGACAAGGAGAAGAGCATGGAGAACCCAGACGTGGTTCACAAGGTATGTGATGGGCCGTGGCTCCATCAGACCGAACGGACGGTTCATGCGACCGCACCGCGGCTCTGCTCGGTTCCTAAGTCCCATCCGGCTCTCCTTATCTGTTTCAATTCGTTTCTCTTCTCTTCTCTCTGGTTAAACACGAAAGGTTGTGTTGGTTTTGTCCAAGGGACACGTCCCTAGGCTTTGGCCGAACATAACCAAACCGCTAGCCTAGACACGGGTCGGTTAGTCGGATGATCCGATCGCACCAAGACTGGGCGGTTAGGACGAACGGTTGGGAATGACCCAAAGGGCACGAGTTGTCAAGAGTCATGAGTGTCCAAGAGGCACGAATGGCCAAAGGGTGCAAGTTCCCAACGGTGTCTTTCGGGACAGGTTAGGACCGATCCTTATGGATCAGCCTATGGCTTGTCTAGTCAAGACAAGGTCACGGTTTGTCTAAGCCAAGGTAGAATCGCAAGGTCTGACCGGTTGCTAAGCCTTCCAGATTAGGCTTGAGGCTTACTCGGCCGATTGGATCCAGGCCTAAGGCCGGATCAGGTAAGGAAGTCCGTTAGGCCATTGACCCGGACTCCATTGGCCGGTCGCACCTAGATTCTATCCGGTTAGACGGATTGGTCTTTGGGGATGATCCAGATCTGTTCGTGTGTTCTGTTTATCTATTCTGGACTATCTATCTGATTCTAAGTCAAGGGGTGGTTGGTTGAATGACTTAGGATACGGTAGGTAGGTTCATACGTTTTATGATTATGTTGACTGAGGTTTATCTAAGTTCTAGGAACCAAGCCAAGCATTGTAGAATCAATCCGTTCTATTCTCGGTTATGATTAATGCTTATCTGGTTGTGGTTTCAGGAACTAAGGATGGCTCTGGTCAAGCCAAGGACCGTGAAGGCTCGGTCAGTGAGAGGCTGTATAACGTGTGGTTAGATGATACTAGGGATGAACTAGTGATTGTCTATGAGACTGTTAAGAAGTTGTGTATTGAATCTCATGTTTCTAAGTAATACAAAGTTTATACATTGTTATTCCGCTGTGCAATCTGTTCCTTTGTTTATGAACCTCATATTCGAATATGACTTAGTAAATAAAAGACTTAAAATGGATCAAACAAGCAAAGAAATAAATAAGTAAGCATTCGTATCCAGTTGGGTCAAGAGACCAGGAACGGGTCTTACACTGACGGACAGCTACGGACTGCCACAGACGTCCTGTGAGTGCTTGTGAATACCCACGGACGTCCTGTGTGTACTGAACAGACAGCCCACGAGGGCAAATTCACCCAAACAGTCCACGGGAAGGGTAAGCGTGTCACGCCCCCAATCCTGAATAGGATTGTTGGGACGGCCATGGTTCGAGGAAACGTGCAAGCCAGTCTTAGGACATCAAGGCAAGCGTTCCATGGTCGAGAAAGAAGGTTAAGGGCATAAGGAAACTTAGACTTAACCTTATACAAGCTAAGCGACAGCTAGGACGAGTAAGACGGTAACTGGACGAAGTG
Organism: Brassica rapa; assembly: GCF_000309985.2. Lineage (NCBI taxonomy): Eukaryota > Viridiplantae > Streptophyta > Magnoliopsida > Brassicales > Brassicaceae > Brassica > Brassica rapa. The sequence goes on along the minus strand of NW_022610266.1, from coordinate 26,331 downwards.
GACAAGTAGCTCGGCCAGATCAATGAAGCTAGGTTCAGTTCACTCCAGCTCAGTCCCTACTAAGTCAGCTCCACTAGCTGGACTACTAGCTCACTCAACTGAGGCAGCTGAGAGTCAGCTCATCTCAGCTAGACGGACTGTCTGGCCTTTAGGCCGATGGTCCAGGTCCGGGTCAGTGGCGGGCTGTGAGGTCCGGCCATGAGGCCATGGGCTGTTTGGTCTTAGGACAAGGCCGTGGGCTAAGTCCAGGAGGCTTGGGGCGTGGGTTGGGCTTGTGGCCGACCCCAAACCCAATCAGAAAGGGCGAAGGGATGCAAGTGGCCGAAAGGGGACAACCCTTGGCCGATGGTGCCCATTCGCTAGCAAGTCATGCCTGTTCGTGGGGCAAGAGTTACCCCCTCATTTTCTATAAATATGGGGGCTCTCTGGTCGATTTCATTATCCAATTCCAGAGTAAAATACTCAGAGAAAAACGTAGAGAGAAAGAAAGAGAGAAAGAGAGAGTTCCGGCCAAGAGAAAGGCCGATTGTGGTGGTGTTGTGTTCCGACGACTCTGATCGTTTGGGAACTAACTCCGGTCATGAATGGGAGATCAAGACAAGTAGAAGAGCATGGAGAACCCAGACGTGGTTCACAAGGTATGTGATGGGCCGTGGCTCCATCAGACCGAACGGACGGTCCATGCGACCGCACCGCGGCTCTTCTCGGTTCCTAAGTCCCATCCGGCTCTCCTTATCTGTTTCAATTTGTTTCTATTCTCTTCTCTCTGGTTAAACACGAAAGGTTGTGTTGGTTGAGTCCAAGGGTAGTCGGATGATCCAATCGCACCAAGACTGGGCAGTTAGGACGAACGGTTGAGAATGAACAAAAGGCCCGTGTTGTCAAGAGTCATGAGTGTCCAAGAGGCACGAATGACCAAAGGGTACATGTTCCAAACGGTGTCTTTCGGGACAGGTTAGGACCGATCCTTATGGATCAGCCTATGGCTTGTCTAGTCAAGACAAGGTCACGGTTTGTCTAAGCCAAGGTAGAGTCGCAAGGTCTGACCGGTTGCTAAGCCTTCCGGATTAGGCTTGAGGCTTACTTGGCCGATTGGATCCAGGCCTAAGGCCGGATCAGGTAAGTGAGTCCATTGGGCCATTGAGCCGGACTCCATTGGCCGGTCGCACCTAGATTCTATCCGGTTAGACGGATTGGTCTTTGGGGACGATCCGGATCTGTTCGTGTGTTCTGTTTATCTTTTCTGGACTATCTATCTGATTCTAAGTCAAGGGGTGGTTGGTTGAATGACTTAGGATACGGTAGGTAGGTTCATACGTTTTATGATTATGTTGACTGAGGTTTATCTAAGTTCTAGGAACCAAGCCAAGCATTGTAGAATCAATCCGTTCTATTCTCGGTTATGATTTATGCTTATCTGGTTGTGGTTTCAGGAACTAAGGATGGTTCTGGTCAAGCCAAGGAGCCGTGAAGGCTCGGTCAGTGAGAGGCTGTGTAACGTGTGGTTAGATGATACTAGGGATGAACTACTGATTGTCTATGAGACTGTTAATAAGTTGTGTATTTAATCTCATGTTTCTAAGTAATACAAAGTTTATACATTGTTATTCCGCTGTGCAATCTGTTCCTTTGGTTATGAACCTCATATTCGAATATGACTTAGTAAATAATATACTTAAAATGGATCAAACAAGCAAAGAAATTAATAAGTAAGCATTCGTATCCAGTTGGGTCAAGAGACCAGGAACGGGTCTTACAAGTTGGTATCAGAACATGCTTGATTCTATGATAGTTGGGTTATGTAGTCCACACACACACGCAGCCAGCTGAGTAGGTCTCAAGGTGAGGTTTGATTGCTTAGTCTAGGGATTGTTTTGTTCTGTTTATGTTAGTGTGTTTTGTACTAACATTGTCTGAATCCTTAGGCTGGAAAAAGCAAATCGGGAAAGTCCCGAAGAAGTAAGAGAATGTCAGTCTAGCCAAGTGGCAGTGGACGGAACTAATCTGTCCGGTTTGCAAACCGATCCGGCCGCGGCTAACGCTGAAGACATGTTGCCAACTGATCAGGCTAACCTTAGGGGGACGCAACAGGATGGTCAGGAACATCAGGAGAGTGATGAGGAAGTGGAATCCTCGAACGCTAACAGTGATGGTGGCCAGCGTGAGAAAGTGGCCGATGGTACGGCCAATGTAACCGCAACACTGTGCAAAGAGGACTTGTTAGAGGCCATGAAGGTAATGGGGACTCAGGTGGTGGCTATTGCCCAACTGTTCACGCCATTAGTGAACTCCTCGGTGGGCCAAGCTACGCCTGTGGCTACGACCGCCCCCAACACCAATGGTCCAGTTGTGGAAACGGTCGAGGTGATCGAGATTGATCCACCAGAAAGGACCGGGAAAAAGGTGGACTATCTGAGTTTGCTTCAGCACATCTCCCGTCTGGGGACGAAGCATTTCCCAGGAAACACCGATCCTATTGAGGCAGACGAGTGGAGGAGTAGGCTAGTCCGAAACTTCAGCTCAGCTCGTTGTCCCGAGGATTACAAGAGAGACATTGTGGTTCATTTCCTGGAAGGGGACGCGCATAATTGGTGGCTGGCTGTGAACAAGCGCACCAATGCAAGTCTCCAGAGTTTTGCGGATTTCAAAGATGAATTCAACCGCAAATACTTTCCTGCTGAGGCTTGGGACCGTCTGGAAGGACGATTCCTAAACCTTACCCAAGGCCGCAGGGCCGTACGTGAGTACGAAGAGGAGTTCAACCGGCTCCGACAGTTTGTTGGAAGGGAGCTTGAGGACGAGACAGTCCAGGTTCGTCGGTTCATTTGAGGCTTAAGGCCGGAGCTGAGAACCCACTGTTCGATCCGCACCTTCAGCACCGTCGGAGAGCTGGTTGAACGTGTCGCTCTTTTGGAGTCTAACTTGGCCGAAGAAGCCAAGCTTAAGACAAAGTCGCAGTCTGTCCCGACAGGTAAGACTAACGACCGAAAGAGGAAGTGGGACCAGGTTGACGGAGGCAAGGCCTCTAGTGGACGACCTGAATGTCCCAAGTGTGGTAAGAACCATCCAGGTGAATGCTGGAAAGCCATGGGAGCTTGTGTGAGATGTGGCAGCTTGGATCATTCCATCCGAGATTGCACTCGACCAAGCCGGACTCAGGGCCAATCCAGTGGCAGCGGCTCTCGGACTTGTTTCCATTGCGGCCAAAGCGGACACTTCCAAAGTGAATGTCCTAAGCGGCAAGGAGGACAAGGGAAGGGTCGTGGAGACACGGGAAAGTCGACCCAGAGCAGGCCGACCACAACACCAAGGGTGTATGAGCTGTCCCGAGACGACGGCGCTTCTGGATCGTTTGATTCGATCTCTGGTAATTTCTGAATTTATCTGTTTACATTCAATAGAATGCTTGGTCTGGAACCTAGAGTGGCTAGGGGATTCTGATGTGGGTCTCTTATAGGGACCCTCATGATTGGTGGTGTTGAAACCCACGTACTTTTCGACACAGGGGCTACACATAGTTTTGTGAGTCCGGAACTGGTCGGAAAGGGTCTGTTCTGCCTCTGTTCTGGGGATAATTCGAGACTAGTGAGGGCGGCCGGTGGGCAAATCATGCACTCATTAGGGCTCATGACTAATATCCCGGTAATGATCCAGGAGAAAAATCTGCCTGTAGATCTGATTGTGTTGCGCCTACAGAATCACGATGTGATCCTAGGCATGGATTGGTTGGGAAAGTATCGGGCCACTCTCGACTGCCACAGAGGATGTGTACGGTTGGAGACTGGACCTCACCCGATCCAGTACCAAAGTCTGAATATGAGTCCGGCTCTGGATAGAGTAGTGGTGTCAGCAATCCGAGCAGAACGGATGCTTAGACGGGGTTGTGAAGCATATTTGACCACAATTACCACTATGGAGCACGGCAGGTCTGATGATCAGAAAGATCTAACTGAGGACCCGTTGGTGTCTGAGTTCCCAGATGTGTTCCGTTCACTACAGGGTGTCCCCCCTGATAGGTCGGATCCATTTACGATTGAACTAGAACCAGGGACAGCTCCGCTGTCCAAGAGTCCGTACCGAATGGCTCCGGCCGAGATGGCCGAGCTAAAGAAGCAATTAGAAGAATTGCTGGACAAGGGGTTCATACGTCCAAGTAGCTCTCCTTGGGGTGCACCAGTCCTCTTTGTGAAAAAGAAGGATGGTAGCATGCGTCTGTGTATTGACTATCGAGGGTTGAACAGGGTTACTGTGAAGAACAAGTACCCGTTACCCAGAATAGATGAGTTGTTGGATCAACTCAAAGGAGCCAAGTGATTTTCTAAGATTGATTTGGTCTCAGGGTATCATCAGATCCCTATAGAGCCAAATGATATTAGAAAGACAGCATTCCGGACCAGGTACGGCCAATACGAGTTTGTGGTTATGCCATTCGGTCTGACCAATGCGCCTGCTGCATTCATGAAAATGATGAACAGCGTGTTCCGAGACTTCCTGGACGAATCAGTGATCATCTTCATTGATGATATCCTGATTTACTCCAAGGATGAGGAATCTCATCGGAAACACCTGAGAGCCGTGCTGGAACAGAAGCTCTATGCAAAACTCAGTAAATGCAGTTTTTGGCAGAAGAGCATTGGGTTTCTCGGCCACATTGTGTCCGGTGAGGGCGTCTCGGTGGATCCAGAGAAGATCAGGGCAATCAAGGATTGGCCTCGACCACGCAGTGCCACGGAAGTCAGAAGCTTCTTAGGGCTGGCAGGTTATTATAGAAAGTTTGTGAAAGGATTCGCAAGCTTGGCTCAGCCTATGACACGGTTGATCGGGAAGGACGTTAAGTTCACATGGTCTGAGGAGTGTGGGAAATGTTTTTCCGCGCTTAAGGAAATGCTGACTAGCGCACCCGTTCTGGTTCTTCCAGAGGCCGACCAACCCTATGTGGTTTATACGGACGCGTCCATAACAGGACTAGGTTGCGTATTAACCCAGCATGGGAAGGTCATCGCCTATGCGTCAAGGCAGTTGAGAAAACATGAGGGAAACTACCCCACCCATGACCTTGAAATGGCTGCGGTAGTGTTCGCCTTAAAGATTTGGCGATCATACTTGTATGGTGCCAAGGTTCAGATACTTACGGACCATAAGAGTCTTAAGTATATATTCACCCAGCCTGAGTTAAACTTAAGGCAGAGAAGGTGGATGGAGTTTGTAGCTGATTACGATCTGGATATCACCTATCATCCGGGAAAGGCTAATCTGGTCGCAGATGCCTTGAGCCGGAGAAGGGCCGACGTATCAGCCGAACGAGAAGCGGACGACCTGGACGGTACGGTTCGTGCCCTACGGTTGAACGCATCGACCAAAGAGTCTGAACCACTCGGATTAGAGGCGGTCAATCAGGCCGACCTGCTTACCCGAATTCGGTTGGCTCAAGGTCAGGACGAGAACCTAAACAAGGTTGCTCAGAATGATAGGACGGAGTACCAAACTGCAAAGGATGGTACCATCCTAGTAAACGGTCGGATCAGTGTTCCTAATGATAGGAGTCTAAAGGAAGAGATTATGAGGGAGGCTCATAAATCCAGATTCTCGGTTCATCCTGGTGCGACCAAGATGTACCAGAACCTTAAGAAGTTCTATCATTGGATCCGTATGAAGGCCGATGTCGCGGAATGGGTGGCCAAGTGTTCCACTTGCCAACTCATCAAAGCAGAACATCAAGTGCCTAGTGGGTTATTACAAAGCTTGCCTATTCCGGAATGGAAATGGGATCACATCACAATGGACTTTGTGACTGGGTTCCCTACCACGAGGAATAAGAAAGATGCGGTTTGGTTTGTGGTTGATCGCCTAACCAAATCAGCACACTTCCTGGCTATCAAAAAGTCGGATGGGGTAGATCAGATTGTACGTAAGTACATTGATGAGATCGTCCGACTACATGGTGTGCCGGCAAGCATAGTTTCCAGATAGGGATTCAAGGTTCACATCTTACTTCTGGAGGGCTTTCCAAAAGGCTTTAGGAACAAGAGTGAACATGAGTACAGCCTATCACCCACAGACGGATGGACAGTCTGAACGTACGATCCAGACATTGGAAGATATGTTGCGAGCATGTGTTCTAGACTGGGGTGATTCCTGGGAAAAACATCTACCTCTGGTAGAATTTGCTTACAACAATAGCTTCCATAGTAGTATTGGCATGTCGCCATACGAAGCTCTGTATGGGCGTCCATGCAGGACACCCTTATGCTGGACCCAAGTTGGGGAACGCAGCATGATTGGTCCGGAGATTGTCGAAGAGACAACCGAAAAGATCAAGTTCTTGAGGGACAAGATGAGACAGGCACAAGACCGCCAAAAGAACTATGCAGATCGAAGAAGGAAAGATCTCGAGTTCCAAGTAGGTGACTTGGTGTATCTCAAAATGATTACCTTCAAAGGACGAGTCCGGATTTCCGGAAGACGGAAGTTAGATCCGAGATACTTGGGGCCGTTCAAGGTCATTGAAAGAGTTGGGATGGTGGCCTACAAGTTGGACTTGCCGGCCAAGATGGACGCATTTCATAATGTGTTCCACGTCTCCCAACTTCGGAAATGTTTGACGGACCAAGACATCGCTCTTCCTGCCATTCCAGACGATCTTGGTAAGAACCTAACCTTGGAAACGAGGCCAGTTCGAATCATAGATAGGATGGAAAAAGCAACAAGGAAGAAGACGGTCCAGATGGTCAAGGTCGTCTGGGACTGTAATGGTCAGGATATAATCACTTGGGAAACCGAAGCTAGAATGAAAGCAGAGTACCCAGAGTGGTTGGATCAGTTTGTTTCCGAGGAAGCATTCGATTCGGATTCGAGGACGAATCCATCCCAAGGGGGGGAGACTTGTCACGCCCCCAATCCTGAATAGGATTGTTGGGACGGCCATGGTTCGAGGAAACGTGCAAGCCAGTCTTAGGACATCAAGGCAAGCGTTCCATGGTCGAGAAAGAAGGTTAAGGACATAAGGAAACTTAGACTTAACCTTATACAAGCTAAGAGACAGCTAGGACGAGTAAGACGGTAACTGGACGAAGTGGACGAGTAGCTCGGCCAGCTCAATGAAGCTAGGTTCAGTTCACTCCAGCTCAGTCCCTACTAAGTCAGCTCCACTAGCTGGACTACTAGCTCACTCAGCTGAGGCAGCTGAGAGTCAGCTCATCTCAGCTAGACGGACTGTCCGGGCTTTAGGCCGATGGTCCGGGTCCGGGTCAGTGGCGGGCTGTGAGGTCCGGCCATGAGGCCATGGGCTGTTGGGTCTTAGGACAAGGCCGTGGGCTAAGTCCAGGAGGCTTGGGGCGTGGGTTGGGCTTGTGGCCGACCCCAAACCCAATCAGAAAGGGCGAAGGGATGCAAGTGGCCGAAAGGGGACAACCCTTGGCCGATGGTGCCCATTCGCTAGCAAGTCATGCCTGTTCGTGGGGCAAGACTTACCCCCTCGTTTTCTATAAATATGGGGGCTCTCTGGTCGATTTCATTATCCAATTCCAGAGTAAAATACTCAGAGAAAAACGTAGAGAGAAAGAAAGAGAGAAAGAGAGAGTTCCGGCCAAGAGAAAGGCCGATTGTGGTGGTGTTGTGTTCCGGCGACTCTGATCGTTTGAGAACTAACTCCGGTCAAGAATGGGAGATCAAGACAAGGAGAAGAGCATGGAGAACCCAGACGTGGTTCACAAGGTATGTGATGGGCCGTGGCTCCATCAGACCGAACGGACGGTCCATGCGACCGCACCGCGGCTCTGCTCGGTTCCTAAGTCCCATCCGGCTCTCCTTATCTGTTTCAATTCGTTTCTCTTCTCTTCTCTCTGGTTAAACACGAAAGGTTGTGTTGGTTGAGTCCAAGGGACACGTCCCTAGGCTTTGGCCGAACATAACCAAACCGCTAGCCTAGACACGGGTCGGTTAGTCGGATGATCCAATCGCACCAAGACTGGGCGGTTAGGACGAACGGTTGGGAATGACCCAAAGGGCACGAGTTTTCAAGATTCATGAGTGTCCAAGAGGCACGAATGACCAAAGGGTACATGTTCCAAACGGTGTCTTTCGGGAAAGGTTAGGACCGATCCTTATGGATCAGCCTATGGCTTGTCTAGTCAAGACAAGGTCACCGTTTGTCTAAGCCAAGGTATAGTCGCAAGGTCTGACCGGTTGCTAAGCCTTCCGGATTAGGCTTGAGGCTTACTCGGCCGATTAGATCCAGGCCTAAGGCCGGATCAGGTAAGGGAGTCCGTTGGGCCATTGAGCCGGACTCCATTGGCCGGTCGCACCTAGATTCTATCCAGTTAGACGGATTGGTCTTTGGGGACGATCCGGATCTGTTCGTGTGTTCTGATTATCTATTCTGGACTATCTATCTGATTCTAAGTCAAGGGGTGGTTCGTTGAATGACTTAGGATACGATAGGTAGGTTCATATGTTTTATGATTATGTTGACTGAGGTTTATCTAAGTTCTAGGAACCAAGCCAAGCGTTGTAGAATCAATCCGTTCTATTCTCAGTTATGATTAATGCTTATCTGGTTGTGGTTTCAGGAACTAAGGATGGTTCTGGTCAAGCCAAGGAGCCGTGAAGGCTCGGTCAGTGAGAGGCTGTGTAACATGTTGTTAGATGATACTAGGGATGAACTAGTGATTGTCTATGAGACTGTTAAGAAGTTGTATATTGAATCTCATGTTTCTAAGTAATACAAAGTTTATACATTGTAATTCTGCTGTGCAATCTGTTCCTTTGTTTATGAACCTCATATTCGAATATGACTTAGTAAATAAAAGACTTAAAATGGATCAAACAAGCAAAGAAATTAATAAGTAAGCATTCGTATCCAGTTGGGTCAAGAGACCAGGAACGGGTCTTACACAGTGTGCTGATTCCAAGGACCAACGTGCTGATATGTGTCCTGATGGATAGCCACAAACATCCTGTGTGTGCTCATGGAGACACACGGACAAACACAGACAGCCACGGACGTCCTGTGTGTGCTGACGGACACACACAAAAGTCCTGTGTGTGCTGACGGACATCCACGAACGTCTTGTGTGTACAGAACAGACAGCCCACGTGGGCCAAAATCACCCGAACAGTCCGCGGGAAGGGCCAGCGTGCTGAGTTGAAGGACCATCGTGCTGATATATGTACTGATGGACAGCCACGGACGTCCTGTGTGTGCTGACGAACACACACAGACACACACGGACAGCCACGGATGTCCTTTGTGTGATGGCGGATAGCCACAGATAGCCACAGAAGTCTTGTGTGTGCTGGCGATCACCCACGGATGTCCTGTGTGTACTGAACAGACAGCCCACGTGGGCTAAAATCACCCAAAAAATCCATAGGAAGGGCCAGCGTCCTGAGTCCGAGGACCAACGTTCTGATATGTGTACTGATGGACAGCCACGGACGTCCTGTGTGTGCTGACGGACACAGACACACACGGACACACACGGACAGCTACAAGCGTCCTGTGTGTGCTGGCGGACGCCCACGGACGTCCTGTGTGTACTGAACACACAGCCCACGTGGGCAAAAATCACCCCAACAGTCCACAGGAAGGGTCAGCATGCTGAGTCCAAGGACCAACGTGCTGATATGTGTACTGATGGACAGCAACGGACGTCCTGTGTGTGCTGACGGACACACACGGACGTCCTGTGTGTGCTGACGGATACCCACGGACGTCCTGTGTGTACTGAACAGACAGCCCACGTGGGCCAAAATCACCCGAACAGTCCACAGGAAGGGCCAGCATGCTGAGTCCAAGGACCATCGTGCTGATATGTGTACTGATGGACAGCCACAGACGTCCTGTGTGTTCTGACGGACACACACAGACAGCCCCGGACGTCATGTGTGTGCTGACGGACAGCCACGGACGTCCTGTGTGCTGATGGACACCCATGGATGTCCTGTGTGTACTGAACAGACAGCCCACGTGGGCCAAAATCACCGAAACAGTCCACAGGAAGGGCCAGAGTGCTGAGTCCAAGGACCAGCGTGCTGATACCTGATGGACAGCCACAGACGTCCTGTGTGTACTGACGGACACACACGGACGTCCTGTGTGTGCTGACTGACAAACACGGACGTCCTGCGTGTGCTGACGGTAGCCACAGACAGCCACAGACGTCTTGTGTGTGCTGGCGGACACCCACGGACACACACGGACAGCCACAGATGTCCTATGTGTGCTGGCGGACACCCACTGACGTCTTGTGTGTACTGAACAGACAGCCCACGTGGGCCAAAATCACCCGAACAGTCCACGAAAAGGGCCAGCGTGCTGAGTTGAAGGACCATCGTGCTGATATCTGTACTGATGGACAGCCACGGACGTCCTGTGTGTACTGACGGACACACACAGACAAACACGGACACACACGGACAGCCACGGATGTCCTGTGTGTGCTGACGGATAGCCACAGACAGCCACAGAATTTATGTGTGTGCTGCCTAACACCCACGGACGTCCTGTGTGTACTGAACAGACAGCCCACGTTGTAGAAACCCGTTAAAAAAAAAAAGAGAGAGAATGGTCGAGTATCTTTGTGGTGGTCGAGTCGCTGGCGATCGGGAAATTGGAAGTACGAGAAGGTCGAAGAATGGATCGTGAGTGAAGCATGAGTTGAGATAAGATGCTCTACCATTGTTAGAAATGTCTTAGATTGATCAGACGGCAGTTTTGGAAGAATCACATTTTTGAGCACGACGGTTTAGAAGCTCGACGTTTTTGAAGATTGACGTTTCTTCATCGCGAAGTTTTCTTGGAATATCTTCGTATCAGTAAAATATTATTCTGAAGACATTATAAGTCGGAAGCAGGACGGGAATTAAGCAGGACGGGAAGCAAGCACGATGGGATTGAAGCACGACGGGAAAACCCGAAGTTGGGCGAAAACCCTAATTTCGGTATTACGAAATTCTTTGAGGAAGCCGGAGGCTCGGGAAATATTTTTAAAGGATATCAGACATCATCTGTAGTTTATTAAAAATATTCAGAGAATCAGAATGGGAGCGGAAAAATATTCGGGATTGATCCCGGGTCAGAAATTCACAAGAAGGGTCGAAATCGCGCAAAGAAACCGAGAAGCTCGAGGTGGCTTGATCAGAAGGGATAAGAACGTGGTGGCAACTGTCTAACCAGATGAGTGTCAAGAGAAGCTCGAGGTGTCGCTGTGCATGAAAGCTGAACATGCAGCTTGACACATAGAAGCACGAGGTGGAACGGCCAAGCACGAGGTGTCTCCGCGCATGCAACCGAAGCATGCTGATCGACATGTGTGAGGATGTGTGGCGCCTTGCATGAGCTCCAGTCATGCAGCCTGACATCTGGGAGGAGTGGTGGCGTCCTGCATGTATCCTGGACATGCAGCCAGCCATGTGGTGCACGAGGTGTCGCCGTGCATGCGTCCGGAGCCATGCGGAGCGACACACGGGCTGCCACCAACCTGAAGCTGATTGGCTGGTGTCTCCTATAAATACCCCACGAACCCTTCTAATTTCATCACATCCAGACCTGTCCAAACCAAGTTAAAACCTTGAGAAAAAAGTAGAAAAAGAAAGCAAGTGATTCCGAGCTATTTCGAGAGTTTTAGAGAGTTTTCGAGATCAGTTCTCTATTGATTTCGAGTCATCGCCTTGAGAAGGTTCTGTCCAACTGAAGGTCAATCAAGTGAAGATCAGATCAGATGGGAGTCAAGTCAACGTGGCTATAGAGAGAGAGAGAGAGAGAGAGAGAAAGGAAGTGATCGATTCTAGAGTATGGTCGATTATGAAGACCGATACTCCACCGAGAAGGCCAGTTCTATCCAATCGGCGATTCTCTACGATTGTGACGCAGAAGCTCTGTCCAATTCAATCCGTCCAAGCCAGTCATATTCTCCTACAATCAAGTGGAGGTGCTGTCCAAGATTAGTTCAGTTCCACGGGTTCAGATCAGTCGAAGTTCTGCTCGATACTCCGCCGGGAAGTCCGAAGAACTGTCCAGAAGCTAGAGGAGGTTCTGTCCGAGTCCAGATCAGCCTGTCGAGGCCTGTCAACTTCTTCATGGTGAAGCCAAGGTTGTGTCCAAGACAAGGTCAGTACATTCCAGTCAAGTCAAGGCGTCCATTGGGTTTTGGCCAAGTCTTCTCCGATCAACCGGCTGCTTCTCGCCTAGAACACTGTGAGTTGGTTTGTGTGAATTCCACTTGGAATTTAGGGTAGATCGAGTCTGCATATAGATTAGAATGATCACGGTATTGAATGGTAGAGTCCTTAGGGTTATTTTATTTATGGAACCGGACTCAGTTTAGCAAGGGCTAAGCTGAGATGAATGGAATTAAGACTGAGTTAATAACCTGACTAAGACTAGGGCTAGGATGCATCATGTTTTCTATTCTTGCGTGTTGATATGGTTGAGTGCAGGTTCCCGTTATCTTTAAGGATAGTTTCATAGCAGGAGGCTGGACTATCTGGATAACGGTTTGATTTATTTGTTTAGTATTGATATTATTGTTTAGTTATTAGTACTAAGGGTCTTAGGCCATATAGGCCGGACTACTGGTTCTATGGTTAGTCTTGTGTAGTCGTGTCTAGTTAGGATCTGGAACTTTATCTTTAGGTTAGGTTCTAGATTGAGTTTGTGTTGTGTGAGTGTGCCGACAGTATGTGCATGACCCGCCCATACTAGGCTTGTGTAGGGGTGATTAGTGTTTCCTCGGCCTCGTATTCAGCGGGTTCAAGGAAACCCCTTATTCGCTGGATCGGGAAGACTCAGAGAGACGGGATCATGGCCTATGTCTGAGTGATTACACGACGGTGTAATGTGGCAGTGACCCGAAGGACTGTGGGCTGTCGCGCGGTGACCCGAATGACTCTGGGCCGCGGTCGGTTGAAAGTTCCTTCTTCTGGCCTTTGTGGTAGGTAGATAGGACATTGCCGATAGAGAGGAGGAACACGAAGTCACCAGGGCCCAGGTTAGAGTGTTGTGTTAGTGTGTCGTAGAGGGTTATGGAACCCTCGAGTCAGTGTAGCACTGGTATACGGTGTTACGAGTTAGATCGAGTCGTAGATACTCCTAGTCTTATTATTGTGATTATGTTTGTGGTTGATTGATTTGCTTGCAGGTTCTGACATTAAGTCCTAAGTCTGGCTTAGGTACCGGATTAGGCTTGGTGTGTATTTGGTTATTGTAGGCCTGACGTTGGCCTGTATGTGTTTGAGGGATTGCTTGTGAAGGGTGGTGGATATTAAAGCTATGCGGTATCATTGGTTGGCCGATCATGTTCTTGTTTGATTGTTGGTCGATCGACTAGTGATACTTGTATAGTCTAAGTGTCTAATACTACATGAGTACTGAACTCAGGCGTATATATGGTTAACTAGGGATTGGTTGTTGACTTGTTTTTATGCAGGTTCCCGTTACTTGAAGCTAGATCATGGCAGGAGGCCAAGTCTAACTTAGTAACGGTTTGCTTAGCCTTAGCTTTTATTGCATGCTAGGGCTAGATTGATTGTTATTTTGGGTTGTCCGGGTTAGAGTCTAGGTTGCGGGTAGAGGCCGCCAGCTCACTGAGTAACAACAGGTTACTCATCCAACTCCGTTGTCCTTTTTGCAGGTCGCTTTAGGTAAGGATGATCGGATAGCTTGGTGCTGGACGTTAGGACCGCCGGTGTAGATTTTCATGCCTTTTGTAAACGGTATTGTGGATTTGTGTTTAGTTGACTCGATTTGGCATTAGACCGGGACCGGTCTCGAATTATATCAATGTATGGATATTTCTCGAATCAATAAAGTAATTGTTTTATATGCGCTTCATGAGTACTCTGATATTTGACTAGTCCGGTCTAACACAACGTTAGGTCGTAGTACGGATTGAAAAGCCTTAGGCCTCGATCTAACGGAAAACGCTAACTCTAGGTAAGGGTTGCAAAGCCTTGTGCCTTGACGCAGTGGGACGAGTTAGTGGATGAACTGGTCTAGGTCGTGGAGTAAATCTTGTGACTCTGACCGGATCGTCCCTAACCCGTCACGTAGCGCTTCCGGACCATGGTGTTGGGTTAGACGGTCAGTCATGTTCTTGTTTGATTGTTGCCTGGCCGGTTGGCTCATTCATCTCTAACCCTGGGTGATGGACGGTCGATCGGTCATGTTCTTGTTTGATTGTTGGCCGGTTGATCGACCATATGTCTAGGACGGTTCGGGGGTGTTACACACGTGGGCTAAAATCACCCAAAAAATCCACAGGAAGGGCCAGCATGCTGAGTCCGAGGACCAACGTTCTGATATGTGTACAGATGGACAGCCACAGACGTCCTGTGAAATTCACTTTCGCCCTAATATTTCATATTGGCCGATGAAATGCAGCCCGCATGTGCACAAGTCTCGGCCAAAAGCATCCTGATGGGAGCATTAAACCCAAAAGAGTTTTCATTCATCCCTTCAGTACGCTTGCCCTTCAGTACGCTTGGCCTCGATCATACCACAATCAAAACCAAATGAAAAGTCGAGCCAGCATAAGTACACATGGACCATCAGTTCATTAGAACTCAAGCTAGCATCAATCAGACTGACTTTGACTGTCCAGTCCATCAAAACTCGAGCTCATGTCCAGATCAGTACACGAACAGTTCACGGAAAGGGCCAGCGTGCTGATATGTGTACTGACATGGTGCATCAGTTGTCCAAAATCAGTACACGAACAGTCCATGGGAAGGACGAGCATGCTGATGTGTGGTCAGCGTGCTGATATATGTACTGATCGGCAGTCCACAGACAGTCTATGGTTGTCCAAAATCAGCCAAGGGAAGGACCAGCATGCTGATATGTGTTCAGATGGACAGCCACGGATGTTCTGTGTGTGCTGACGGACAGCCACGGATGTCATGTGTGTGCTGACGGACAAACACGGATGTCCTGTGTGTGCTGACGGACAAACACGTATGTCTTGTGTGTACTTAACAGACAGCCCACGTGGGCCAAAATCACCCGAAAAGTCCACGGGAAGGGCCAGCGTGCTGAGTCCAAGGAACAGCGTGCTGATATGTGTACTGATGGACAGCCACAGCCATCCTGTGTGTGCTGACGGACACACACGGACAGCCACGGACGTCCTGTGTGTGCTGGCGGACACCCACGGACGTCCTGTGTGTACTGAACAGACAGCCCACGTGGGCCAAAATCACCCAACAGTCCACGGGAAGGGCCAGCGTGCTTAGTCCAAAGACCAACGTGCTGATATGTGTACTGATGGACAGCCACGGACGTCATGTGTGTGCTGACGGACACAGACGGACACACACGGACACCCACGGACATCCTGTGTGTGCTGGCGGACACCCACAGACGTCCTGTGTGTACTGAACAGACAGAACACGTGGGCCAGAATCACCTGAACAGTCCCGTTAAAAAAAAAAAGAAATGGTCAAGTATCTTTGTGGTGGTCAAGTCGCGGGCGATAAGGATCGATCGAGAAGTTTTGAAGTTTGAAATGGGTGAAGAAGTGATCATGAGTTAACTATGAGTCGAATAAGTTGCTCGACCATAGTTAGAAGATGTCTTAGATTGATGAGACGGACGTTTTGGAAGCATAACATTTTTGGAAGCACGACAGCTTAGAAGCTCGACGTTTGTGAAGAATGACGTTTCTTCAGCACGAACTTTTCCGCGAAACTTCATATCAGCAGAATATTATTTTGAAGACATTGGAAGCATGATGGGAATTAAGCACGACGGGAAGCAAGCACGACGGGATCGTAGCACGACGGGAAAATCCGAAATTAGACTAAAGCCCTAGTTTCGGTATTATGCAAGTCTTCAATGAAGCCGAAGGATCGAGAAATATTTACCGCCAAGGTCAGACTTCAGATTGGATTTTATTATGAATATTAAACTCATCTGAAAGGGAGAAGAAAAATATTCGGGATTGATCGCGGGACGAAATTATGCCGGAAAGGTCAAAAATCGCGTAAACCGACCAAGAAGTTCGAGGTGTCTCTATGCATATGGCCAGGACGTTCTGTCTATCGCATCCGCAGCTGAATGTCAACACAAGGAGGAGGTGTAGATGTGCATGGAAGCTGGACATGCAGCTTGACATGTAGAAGCACGAGGTGGATCGACCAAGCACGAGGCATGCAACCGAAGCATGCGGCCAGCCATGTGTGTGATGCTGTGGCGCCTTGCATGAGTTCTAGTCATGCAGCCTGACATCTTGGAGGAGTGGTGGCGTCCTGCATGTGTCCTGGACATGCAGCCAGCCATGTGGAGCACGAGGTGCCGCCGTACATGCGTCCAGAGCCATGCGAAGCGACACACGGGCGGCCACCAACCTGAATCTGATTGGCTGCTGTCTTCTATGAATAGCCCACGAACCCAGCTCATTTGAGGACATACATACCTGTCCAAACCAAGTTAAAACCTTGAGAGAAATGTAGAAAAAGAAAGCAAGTGATTCCGAGCTATTTCGAGAGTTTAGAGAGTTTTCGAGATCAGTTTTCTATTGATTTCGGGTCATCGCCTTGGGAGGGTTCTGTCCAACTGAAGATCAATCAAATGAAGATCAGCTCAGATGGGAATCAAGTCAACGTGGCCAGAGAGAAAGAGAGAGAGAAGCAAAGTGGTCGACTTAGAGTGTAGTCGATTCTCACCAAGAAGGCCAGTTTCGTCCGATCAATGATTCTCTACGATTGTGACGTGGAAGCTCTGTCCAAATGATTTCGTCCAGGCCAGTCATATTCTGTGATGGTCAAGTGGAGGTGCCGTCCGGAGTTAGCTCAGATCCATGGGTTCAGATCAGTCGAAGTCCTGCTCGATACTCCGCCGGAGATCCGAAGAACTGTCCAGAAGCTAGAGGAGGTTCTGTCCAAGTCCAGATCCGACTGTCGAGGCCTGTCAGCTTCTTCGTGTTGAAGCCGAGATTGTGTCCAAGACAAGAACAGTTCAGTCCAGTTCAGTCAAGGCGTCCATTGGGTTTTGGCCAAGTCCTCTCCGATCAACCAGCTGCTTCTCGCCTAGAACACTGTGACTTGGTTTGTTTGAGTTCCATTGGGAACTTAGGGAAGATCGAGTATTCATGTAGAGTAGAATGCTCACATTGTTGCATGATAGAGTCCTTAGGGTTATTTATTAAACCGGACTCAGTTTATGTAAGACCCGAACTCTGGCCTCTCGACCTGATGGAGTCCGCAGGCTTACTTATTAATTTCTTTGCTTGTTTGATCCATTTTAAGTCTTTTAGTTACTAAGTCATATTCGAATATGAGGTTCATAAACAAAGGAACAGATTGCACAGCGGAATAACAATGTATAAACTTTGTATTACTTGGAAACATGAGATTCAATACACAACTTCTTAACAGTCTCATAGACAATCACTAGTTCATCCCTAGCATCATCTAACCACACGTTACACAGCCTCTCACTGACCGAGCCTTCACGGCTCCTTGGCTTGACCAGAACCATCCTTAGTTCCTGAAACCACAACCAGATAAGCATTAATCATAACCGAGAATAGAACGGATTGATTCTACAATGCTTGGCTTGGTTCCTAGAACTTAGATAAACCTCAGTCAACATAATCATAAAACGTATGAACCTACCTACCGTATCCTAAGTCATTCAACCAACCACCCCTTGACTTAGAATCAGATAGATAGTCCAGAATAGATAAACATAACACACGAACAGATCCGGATCGTCCCCAAAGACCAATCCGTCTAACCGGATAGAATCTAGGTGCGACCGGCCAATGAAGTCCGGCTCAATGGCCCAACGGACTCCCTTAACTGATCCGGCCTTAGGCCTGGATCCAATCGGCCGAGTAAGCCTCAAGCCTAATCCGGAAGGCTTAGCAACCGGTCAGACCTTGCGACTCTACCTTGGCTTAGACAAACCGTGACCTTGTCCTAACTAGACAAGTCATAGGCTGATCCATAAGGATCGGTCCAAACCTGTCCCGAAAGACACCATTTGGAACATGCACCCTTTGGCCAATCATGCCTCTTGGTCCTCGTACCTTTTGATGTTCGTAACCTTTGGTATCTCGTACCTTTTGGTCACTGACACCCTTTGGCAACTCACAACCTTTGGACACTCATGACTCTTGACAACTCGTGCCCTTTGGGTCATTCCCAACCGTTCGTCCTAACCGCCCAGTCTTGGTGCGATCGGATCATCCGACTAACCGACCTGTGTCTAGGCTAGCGGTTTGATTATGTTCGGCCAAAACCTAGGGACGTGTCCCTTGGACTCAACCAACACAATCTTTCGTGTTTAACCAGAGAGAAGAGAAGAGAAACGAATTGAAATAGATAAGGAGAGCCGGATGGGACTTAGGAACCGAGCAGAGCTGCGGTGCGGTCGCATGGACCGTCCGTTCGGTCTGATGGAGCCACGGCCCATCACATACCTTGTGAACCACGTCTGGGTTCTCCATGCTCTTCTCCTTGTCTTGATCTCCCATTCATGACCGGGGTTAGTTCTCAAACGATCAGAGTCGCCGGAACACAACACCACCACAATCGGCCTTTCTCTTGGCCGAAACTCTCTCTTTCTCTCTTTCTTTCTCTCTACGTTTTTCTCTGAGTATTTTACTCTGGAATTGGATAATGAAATCGACCAGAGAGCCCCCATATTTATAGAAAACGTGGGGGTAAGTCTTGCCCCACGAACAGGCACGACTTGCTAGCGAATGGGCACCATCGGCCAAGGGTTGTCCCCTTTCGGCCACTTGCATCCCTTCGCCCTTTCTGATTGGGTTTGGGGTCGGTCACAAGCCCAACCCACGCCCCAGGCCTCCTGGACTTAGCCCACGGCCTTGTCCAAAGACCCAACAGCCCATGGCCTCATGGCCGGACCTCACAGCCCGCCACTGACCCGGACCCGGACCATCGGCCTAAAGCCCGGACAGTCCGTCTAGCTGAGATGAGCTGACTCTCAGCTGCCTCAGCTGAGTGAGCTAGTAGTCCAGCTAGTGGAGCTGACTTAGTAGGGACTGAGCTGGAGTGAACTGAACCTAGCTTCATTGAGCTGGCCGAGCTACTCGTCCACTTCGTCCAGCTACCGTCTTACTCGTCCTAGCTGTCTCTTAGCTTGTATAAGGTTAAGTCTAAGTTTCCTTATGTCCTTAACCTTCTTTCTCGACCATGGAACGCTTGCCTTGATGTCCTAAGACTGGCTTGCACGTTTCCTCGAACCATGGCCGTCCCAACAATCCTACTCAGGATTGGGGGCGTGACAAGTCTCCCCCCCCCCTTGGGATGGATTCGTCCTCGAATCCGAATCGAATGCTTCCTCGGAAACAAACTGATCCAACCACTCTGGGTACTCTGCTTTCATTCTAGCTTCGGTTTCCCAAGTGATTATATCCTGACCATTACAGTCCCAGACGACCTTGACCATCTGGACCGTCTTCTTCCTTGTTGCTTTTTCCATCCTATCTATGATTCGAACTGGCCTCGTTTCCAAGGTTAGGTTCTTACCAAGATTGTCTGGAATGGCAGGAAGAGCGATGTCTTGGTCCGTCAAACATTTCCGAAGTTGGGAGACGTGGAACACATTATGAAATGCGTCCATCTTGGCCGGCAAGTCCAACTTGTAGGCCACCATCCCAACTCTTTCAATGACCTTGAACGGCCCCAAGTATCTCGGGTCTAACTTCCGTCTCCTGGAAATTCGGACTCGTCCTTTGAAGGTAATCATTTTGAGATACACCAAGTCACCTACTTGAAACTCGAGATCTTTCCTCCTTCGATCTGCATAGTTCTTTTGGCGATCTTGTGCCTGTCTCATCTTGTCCCTCAAGAACTTGATCTTTTCGGTTGTCTCTTCGACAATCTCCGGACCAATCATGCTGCGTTCCCCAACTTGGGTCCAGCACAAGGGTGTCCTGCATGGACGCCCATACAGAGCTTCGTATGGCGACATGCCAATACTACTATGGAAACTATTGTTGTAAGCAAATTCTACCAGGGTAGATGTTTTTCCCAGGAATCACCCCAGTCTAAACACATGCTCGCAACATATCTTCCAACGTCTGGATCGTACGTTCCGACTGTCCATCAGTCTGTGGGTGATAGGCTGTACTCATGTTCACTCTTGTTCCTAAAGCTTTTTGGAAAGCTTTCCAGAAGTAAGATGTAAACCTTGAATCCCTATCTGAAACTATGCTTTCCGGCACACCATGTAGTCGGACGATCTCATCAATGTACTTACGTACAATCTGATCTACCCCATCCGACTTCTTGATAGCCAGGAAGTGTCCTGATTTGGTTAGTCGATCAACCACAACCCAAACCGCATCTTTCTTATTCCTTGTGGTAGGGAACCTGGTCACAAAGTCCATTGTGATGTGATCCCATTTCCATTCCGGAATAGGCAAACTTTGCAATAACCCACTAGGCACCTGATGTTCTGCTTTGATGAGTTGGCAAGTGGAACACTTGGCCACCCACTCCGCAACATCTGCCTTCATACGGATCCAATGATAAAATTTCTTTTCGCACCAGGATGAACTGAGAATTTGGACTTATGAGCCTCCCTCATAATCTCTTCCTTTAGACTTCTATCATTAGGAACACTGATCCGTCCGTTTACTAGGATGGTACCATCCTTTGCAGTCTGGTACTCCGTCCTATCATTCTGAGCTACCTTATTCAGGTTCTCGTCCTGACCTTGAGCCAACCGGATTCGAGTAAGCTGGTCGGCTTGGTTAACCGCCTCCAACCCCAAAGCTTCGGTTGCCGTAGTCAGCACGTTCAGCCGCAGAGCACGGACCATACCGTCCAGGTCGTCCGCCTCCCATTCGGCCGATACGTCAGCCCTCTTCCGGCTCAAAGCGTCTGCTACCAGATTAGCCTTTCCCGGATAGTAGGTGATGTCCAAATCGTAGTCAGCTACGAATTCCATCCACCTCCTCTGCCTTAAGTTTAACTCAGGCTGGGTGAATATATACTTAAGACTCTTATGGTCCGTAAGTATCTGAACTTTGGCGCCATATAAGTATGATCGCCAAATCTTTAAGGCGAATACTACCGCAGCCATTTCGAGATCATGGGTGGGGTAGTTTCCCTCATGTTTCCTCAACTGCCTGGACGCATAGGCAATGACCTTCCCATGCTGGGTCAATACGCAACCTAGTCCAGTGATGGACGCGTCCGTATAGACCACATATGGTTGGTCGGCCTCCGGAAGCACCAGGACGGGTGCGCTAGTCAGCATGTTCTTAAGTGCGGAGAAACATTCCTCACACTCTTCAGCCCATGTGAACTTAACGTCCTTCCCAGTCAACCGCGTCATAGGCTGAGCCAAGCTTGCGAATCCTTTCACAAACTTCCTATAGTAACCTGCCAGCCCTAAGAAGCTTCTGACTTCCGTGGCACTGCGTGGTCGGGGCCAATCCTTGATTGCCCTGATCTTCTCTGGATCCACCGAGATGCCCTGATCGGAAACAATATGGCCGAGGAACCCAATACTCTTCTGCCAAAAACTGCATTTACTGAGTTTAGCATAGAGTTTGTGTTCTCGTAATCGTTCCAGCACGGCTCTCAAGTGTTTCCTATGAGATTCCTCATCCTTGGAATAAATTAGGATATCATCAATGAAGATGATCACGAATTCATCCAAGAAATCCGGAACACGCTGTTCATCATTTTCATGAAAGCGGCAGGTGCATTGGTCAGACCGAACGGCATCACTACGAACTCGTAATGACCGTACCTGGTCCTAAATGCCGTCTTCCTAATATCATTTGGCTCTATAGGGATCTGATGATACCCTGAAGCCAAATCAATCTTGGAAAACCACTTGGCTCCTTTGAGTTGATCCAACAGCTCGTCTATCCTGGGCAACGGGTACTTGTTCTTCACAGTGACCCTGTTCAACCCTCGATAGTCGATGCACAGACGCATGCTACCATCCTTCTTTTTCACAAAGAGGACTGGTGCACCCCAAGGGGAGCTACTTGGCCGTATGAACCCCTTGTCAAGCAATTCTTCCAATTGCTTCTTTAGCTCGGCCATCTCGGCCGGAGCCATCCGGTACGGACTCTTGGACAGCGGAGCTGTCCCTGGCTCTAGTTCAATCGTAAATGGATCCGACCTATCAGGGGGGACACCCTGAGGTACCTGGAACACATCTGGGAACTTCGACACCAACGAATCCTCTGAAAGGTCTTTCAGACAGACAGAACTGCCCGGCTCTGTAGTTGTAATTGTAGCCAAAAGGACTGACAACCCTGTTCCAACATCCGAATCGCTCGAACTGCTGAAACCACTACTTTCTCTTGAGCCGGACACAGACATTGGTACTGGATCGGTCGAAGCCCAGTCTCCAATTGCACACGACCTCTATGGCAATCGAGAGTGGCCCGATACTTTCCCAACCAGTCCATACCTAGGATCACTTCGTGATTCTTTAGGTGGACACAGACCAAATCCACAGGGAATACCTTTCCCTGTATTGACACTGGGATATTTGACATGAGACCTAGTGAGTTCATGGCTTGCCCTCCGGCCGCCCTCACTATCCCAAAATTATCTCCAGCGTCCAGACAGAACAGACCCTTTCCGACCAGTCCCGGACTCACAAAACTATGTGTAGCCCCTGTGTCGAAAAGTACGTGGGTTTCCACACCACCAATCATGAGGGTTCCTAACAGAGACCCCCATCAGAATCCCCTAGACATTCTAGGTTCCATACCAAGCATTTTCTACTTGAATGTAAAAAGAAAAATTTAGGAATTACCAGAGATCGAATCAAACGATCCAGAAGCGCCGTCGTCCCGGGACAGCTCATACACCCTTGGTGTTGTGGTCGGCCTACTCTGGGTCGACTTGCCTGTGTCTCCACGGCCCTTCCCTTGTCCTCCTTGTAGCTTAGGACAGTCCGACTTGTAGTGTCCCGTCTTGCCACATAGGAAGCAAGTCACGGAGCCGCTGCCACTGGACTGGTCTGAGAATCGGTTTGGTCGAGTGCAGTTTTGGATCGTGTGATCCATGCTGCCACATCGCACACAAGCCCCCATGGCCTTCCAGCACTCACCGGGATGATTCTTTCCACACTTGGGACATGTAGGTCGGCCACCAGAGGTCTTACCTCCGTCCACCTGGTCCCACTTCCTCTTTTTATCATTTGTCTTGCCCGACGGGCCAGACTGTGACTTAGCCTTAAGCTTAGCTTCTTCAGCCAAGTTAGACTCTAGCAAAGCCACCCGTTCCACCAGTTCTCCGACGGTGTTGAAAGTGCGGATCGAGCAATGGGTCTTCAGTTCTGGCCTTAGGCCTCGGATGAACCTACGGACCTGGACTGCCTCGTCCTCCAGCTCTCTTCCAACAAACCGTCTGAGCCGGTTGAACTCTTCTTCGTACTCTCGTACGGTCCTGCGGCCTTGGGCCAAATCTAGAAACTGAGCTTCCAGACGATCCCAAGCCTCAGCAGGGAAGTATTTGCGGTTGAATTCAACTTCAAAGTCCGCAAAACTTTCCAAACTCCCATTGGTGCGCTTGTCCACTGCAAGCCACCAGTTATGCGCGTCCCCTTCCAGGAAGTGAACCGCAATGTCTCGTCTGTAATCCTCTGGACAGCGAGTTGATTGAAAGTTTTGGACCAGCCTACTCCTCCACTCGTCTGCCACAATAGGGTCGGTGCTACCGGAGAAATGCTTCGTACCCAACCTGGATAAATGTTGAAGCAGACTCAGATAGTCCACCTTCTTTTCAGACTTTTCTGGTGGATCGATCTCGATCACCTCAACCGTTTCCACAACTGGACCATTGGTGTTGGGGGTGGTTGTAGCCACATGCGTAGCCTGGCCAACCAAGGAGTTCACTAGTGGCATGAACAGTTGTGCCATAGCCGCCACCTGAGTCCCCATTACCTTCATGGCCTCTAACAAGTCCTCTTTGGACAGTGTTGCGGGCACATTAGCCGTTCCATCGGCCACTCTCTCATGCTGGTCACCATCACAGTTAGCGTTCGAGGATTCCACTTCCTCATCACTCTCCCGATGTTCCTGACCATCCTGTTGCGTCCCCGTAAGATTAGCCTGATCAGTTGGTAACACGTCTCTAGTGTCAGCCGCGGCCGGATCGGTTTGCAATCCGGATATTTGGTCCCGTCCATGGCCACTTGACTAGACTGACCGGCTGTTTTCTTACTCCTTCGGGACTTTCCCGATTTGCTTTTTCCAGCCTAAGGATTCAGACAATGTTAGTACGAACACACTAACATAAACAGAACAAAACAATCCCTAGACTAAGCAATCAAACCTCACCGTGAGACCTAATCTGCTGCGTGTGTGTGTGTGTGTGGACTGCAACCCAACTATCCTAGAATCAAGCATGCTCTGATACCAACTTGTAAGACCCGAACCCTGGCCTCTCGACCTGATGGAGTCCGCAGGCTTACTTATTAATTTCTTTGCTTGTTTGATCCATTTTTAGTCTTTTAGTTACTAAGTCATATTCGAATATGAGGTTCATAAACAAAGGAACAGATTGCACAGCGGAATAACAATGTATAAACTTTGTATTACTTGAAACATGAGATTCAATACACAACTTCTTAACAGTCTCATAGACAATCACTAGTTCATCCCTAGCATCATCTAACCACACGTTACATAGCCTCTCACTGACCGAGCCTTCACGGCCCCTTGGCTTGACCAGAACCATCCTTAGTTCCTGAAACCACAACCAGATAAGCATTAATCATAACCGAGAATAGAATGAATTGATTCTACAATGCTTGGCTTGGTTCCTAGAACTTAGATAAACCTATGAACCTACCTACCGTATCCTAAGTCATTCAACCAACCACCCCTTGACTAAGAATCAGATAGATAGTCCAGAATAGATAAACAGAACACACGAACAGATCCGGATTGTCCCCAAAGACCAATCCGTCTAACCGGATAGAATCTAGGTGCGACCGGCCAATGAAGTCCGGCTCAATGGCCCAACGGACTCCCTTACCTGATCCAGCGTTAGGCCTGCATCCAATCGGCCGAGTAAGCCTCAAGCCTAATCCGGAAGGCTTAGCAACCGGTCAGACCTTGCGACTCTACCTTGGCTTAGACAAACCGTGACCTTGTCTTAACTAGACAAGCCATAGGCTGATCCATAAGGATCGGTCCTAACCTGTCCCGAAAGACACCGTTTGGAACATGCACCCTTTGGCCAATCATGCCTCTTGGTCCCTCGTACCTTTGGTCCTGACACCCTTTGGCAACTCAACCTTGGACACTCATGACTCTTGACAACTCGTGCCCTTTGGGTCATTCCCAACCGTTCGTCCTAACCGCCCAGTCTTGGTGCGATCGGATCATCCGACTAACCGACCCGTGTCTAGGCTAGCGGTTTGATTATGTTGGCCAAAACCTAGGGACGTGTCCCTTGGACTCAACCAACACAACCTTTCGTGTTTAACCAGAGAGAAGAGAAGAGAAACGAATTGAAACAGATAAGGAGAGCCGGATGGGACAGGACCGAGCAGAGCCGCGGTGCGGTCGCATGGACCGTCCGTTCGGTCTGATGGAGCCACGGCCCATCACATACCTTGTGAACCACGTCTGGGTTCTCCATGCTCTTCTCCTTGTCTTGATCTCCCATTCTTGACCGGGTTAGTTCTCAAACGATCAGAGTCGCCGGAACACAACACACCACCACAATCGGCCTTTCTCTTGGCCGGAACTCTCTCTTTCTCTCTTTCTTTCTCTCTACGGTTTTCTCTGAGTATTTTACTCTGGAATTGGATAATGAAATCGACCAGAGAGCCCCCATATTTATAGAAAACGAGGGGGTAAGTCTTGCCCCACGAACAGGCACGACTTGCTAGCGAATGGGCACCATCGGCCAAGGGTGTCCCCTTTCGGCCACTTGCATCCCTTCGCCCTTTCTGATTGGGTTTGGGGTCGGTCCCAAGCCCAACCCACGCCCCAGGCCTCCTGGACTTAGCCCACGGCCTTGTCCAAGCCCAACAGCCATGGCCTCATGGCCGGACCTCCAGCCGCCACTGACCCGGACCCGGACCATCGGCCTAAAGCCCGGACAGTCCGTCTAGCTGAGATGAGCTGACTCTCAGCTGCCTCAGCTGAGTGAGCTAGTAGTCCAGCTAGTGGAGCTGACTTAGTAGGGACTGAGCTGGAGTGAACTGAACCTAGCTTCATTGAGCTGGCCGAGCTACTCGTCCACTTCGTCAGCTACCGTCTTACTCGTCCTAGCTGTCTCTTAGCTTGTATAAGGTTCCTAAGTTTCCTTATGTCCTTAACCTTCTTTCTTCTCGACCATGGAACGCTGCCTTGATGTCCTAAGACTGGCTTG